>NW_004567118.1:24079208-24118846 GCF_000260355.1 Condylura cristata | reverse complement strand
CTCCGGGGCAGGCGGGAATCGAACTCATGCGGAAGCGGCTTTAGCTTCTCAGTGCTGTGCTTTAACCTGCTGCGCCACCAGGGAGGGCCGCTTGTGGTGTATTTTTTAAAACTTCCATTATTCAGTTTCAAGAGGGCCGAGAAACAGACATGTACTTAGTCTGTCATCTTGAAATGATAGTCTAGACATAGTTTCACTCCAATAATTTAAAAGACATAGATTTAGGTGGGGACTTGCCATTTCCATTTCAATATAAAAGAGGTGGCATAGAAAATTTTACCCTACACACAGATGACTTGCTCTTCCTTTAAAGCAGTCAGTGAACTACATTTAGCTCCTACTATGTGTTCAGTAAAGTTAAAAAAAAAAAAAGTTACCTACTGAAGAGTTAGAGAAATAAAATGAATAGATATGACGATTTTTAGAGATTAGACTGGTAGTTTTTACTTGGATGTTTTACACTTTCTAAATTCTTTTCCAGGTGGTTTATATCTGATCTCCACATCAACTGAGTCAGGGCTTCTAAAGAGCCTCATTTTAGAGAGAAAAGAAATCAGATGTTGGCACAGGCACATGAAAGACTTTATGGCTTAGGTAGGACTGGGGCTGGGGTTTGCAGGGTCTGGAGTGTCCAGGCGATAGCACACAGGAGGATTTCCCCTGTGCAGGCTGTTAGCTGCCTCACAGTGAGTGTCCTTTCTTTGTATGAAAGAGACATGATTGAATTTTCAAGAGCAAGTGAACGTCAGAGGATGACTAATAGAAAATTATCTGAATTAAATTCAAGTGATGACTTTCTTTATCCTTTCCCAATTAAAAAATTTCATTAAAAAACTAAGTAAAGGCAATATTTTTTCCAGCAAGGGGTCATCCACAATTCATGTACCAACAAATCTCACTGACTGGAGATATGAGCAAAAAATACAGCCAAACATGCATGGATTAGAATTTGTAGTATGCTCTAGAAGAGGAACCAGAAGTAATCCAGCCTTGGATTCAGGTTACCTCAGTGATTCAATTATGAAATCAAACAATTTAAAAAATAATGATGAATTGACATACATTAAAAGTTGTACTGAACAACTGCGGATTGAATATTCATTTTAGGCACACATGGCATATTTAAAAATGAAATTTACCTTAAAAAATAAAACCACAGGGCCCTCCCTGGTGGTGCAGCAGGTTAAAGCACAGCACTAAGAAGCTTAAGCCACTTCCGCATGAGTTCAATCCCCGCCTGCCCCGGAGGAGATCCACATGGCCTGGCAGACCTCTCCTGACCCGCCTGCTGCTCCCCTCAGCAGTATACTTCGTCGATCTGCCTGTTTTGCACCCCACTCTGTCACTGGTGGGGGAATCCTTTCACCCTCCGCATCTCTGGCCTGTACCCCAGTTCTGTATGAATAAATAAATCTTAAAAAAAAAAAACACATAATTTTAAACTTACCTTGTGAACATCTTATTATGTAAGTACAGACTTTAATGGTGTATTTTTCAATGTCTCAGGAGGGTCATCCATTGTGTCTTGAAGTCCCTCAGTCTCTTACATTTGCATGGCACAGCATGAGATGCTAATGCTGGAGTGCTTGTTGCCTGCTCTCTGTCCATTGTCATTTAAACCTTTCCTTTCCTAGAACCCAGGCTGAGTATCTGCAGTTTGTTTCTGACTTCCTCTAAGAATCTCAGCTCTAGCTAAAGAGACCTTAATTAGGAAAGGAGGATTGGGAGTGTTAAGGAGTTGGGTTAAGGATACCCATCTTTGCCAATTCATGAACTATGGGCTGAACTTAGGTTAAACAAAAGAGAACAGAGGTGTGTAGTCATGAGTTTTTTATTTCCTTAAACTACATTTATTAGAATAATAGATGCACATGATTAAGTAATAAGTGTTTGAAGGGTTTATAAATGAAAAAAAAATCTGCTCTACCTTCAAATTTCTTTTCTCTGAGCTATTTTTACTGATAGTTGTAAATAATACTTGGAATGTAGTATATACATTTTCCAATTTTAGATAGTGTATTTTATTTTGAACCATATAGGTGAGTGTTTACTTCACTCATAATTTCACTTCCTCCTTTGCCTTTTCTTTATCATTTGCCCAATTTTCACATCACTTTTTATAACCCTCTTCTTTACACTTATACCATTGTTTCTTGTTCTATCATTATGAGTAATATCTTTCCTCTTAATAAATAAGAGGGCAAAGATGGTTAAATATGGTATTACTAGTCTCCTCTTATAAATTTCTGCCACTTGTAACTTAAATTTTTACAAAATAGAGATTGATTTTATTTGCATTCTATTATGGAAACATAATTGTGTTGTTTGTATGTTATACAGAGTTCCATTCTCAAAGAAGAAACCTGAAAAAAATCACATTATTGCAAATTGTTCTTTGCCCTGGAGTCAGGCCCTACCAGACTGTATTTTTTCTACTGCTTTTTGTTTTCCCTGCATTTCAAATTGCCTTTTTTTTTTTTAGTACCATTTGCTTTCTTACGTCTTCATTTTTTCCCCTGTCCTTTCTACCCAGTCACATATTCTATTGATTTTATTTTCCCCTCAAATCTCTCTCCTGGGAGACTCAGTTCTTGTGCCCCATCTGAACTGCTTGTTACCTAGACCTAGGATTTCCTATCACTGCTCTGGACTTAGTCCCATTGGCTTCAATTTCCCATGTCTTTCCATTCTTGGCATTTTCTCTTTTTCCTAGAGCATCACCTTAAGCAAAATTGCTAAAGACGAGGTTTGTGAAGCATGAATATTCTATGCCCTTCCATCCTGGAGACAACCTTATTGCTGCTTTATATTTGATCACTGATATAACTTAGTGAAAATCACATTTCCTCAGACATTTGAAGGCATCTCATAATTGTTTTTTTCCAGTTTCATGGTTTTATTAACACAATACATACGCACAGAAGCTGGCTCTTTGTTCTCTCAGCTGCATGGCCGCTTTGGGATGGGTGACTGGGTGGCCCACTGGGCTGCTCTTTCCTAATGGCTTTGGGGTTCCTGGAGGAGACCTGAGTGGTTTGGGTGCAGCAAGTTTGGTACATGTCAGCAGCACTCCAGCTGTGTCACTCGGTGCACTAGAAACTGGGATGCTGTATCAAGGATTCTTGCAAGTGTGGACAAGTGTGCTTGGTATTCTGATTGTTCACACTACCCATACTGGGCATCAAGATCTGGCCCTTGAGCCTCCCACACACCTGGCTATCAATGCCTTCATTTTGACACACCGATCTGACTGGTATCCCAGGAATTTCCTGGTCCTCTTTTTGGTGACCTTGGGCTTCCTGAGGGGTTTGAGGGCAACTGCTGTGCAGGTCCAGGGACCCCCTCTGCAGGTGGTGTGAGATAGTCTGATTCTCTCTCTTGGTGGGGAAAGTGTTTTATTCTTTCAGGATTCTGCATATTCTTTTCACCCCTATTCTTACAAAATTATGAAATGTGAGGAGTGACTTTAATAAAAATTTAGGGCCCTTTTCAATCTTGATTATGGTGCCATTCAGTTCTGGCAAATAAACTTGTATTATTTCTTGATCATCTCTGGTCTTCTCTTTTTAAAAGTCTCATTAATCAGATGTCAGGCTTCACTGATGGCTCCAACAGATCTAATGCATTCCGATACTTTTCTCAGTTTTTCAATTTTTCTTTTTCAAAAATTATTTTACTTTAAGCTTGATTTTTCTTTAAAGAAGTTTAAATTGTTTTTAGTTAAAAAATGATTTTTATATAAAGTTTTGTTAACATTATATACTTTTATAGATTAATGAATTACATAGGAAAATCAGTCTCCTCTCACACCACTCTCCCCTTCCCACCCCCGCCTTGCTTTCCTTCTCCTCCCCTCAGGTGACTGCTATAACTGCCATTTTAAAAAACAGTATGCTTGCATTTCTCCTCTTCCTTTTCTTCTCCCTTTCGTTCCCTTTTTCCCCCTCCTCCTCCTCCTCCTTTAAAACCTTAAGCATTGCTATTGGTTTTCTGCTAACTATTGAAGAGAAGGTTTTGGCTCTTTTTGCCTGCACTCCATCATGAAGCACACATTTCTGGGTCCCATTTTCCCTGCACTGTACATATCCCTGGCTACAGAGAGCTATGTAACAAACAACCAGAGAGCTTCAGTGGCAAAAATAAAAAATCAGTTATTTCTTTCAGTTGCAAAATAGAGGTGACCTAGGCCAGGCAGCGCCTGGTGGATCCAGACTAAGTACTCCTTTGTGTCTGGGTGATGGCTGGGAGTGTTTACTCCAAACTGGATTCAGCTGGGTGAATTCAGTCCTATTGAGCAAAGGAGCAGTTGGGCGCTTCTCAGTGACGCTTCCCTTCCCTCACAGGCTCCCTGGGTATAATCTCCTGGGATTAGTACAAGGCCATGGAGGAAGCCCTGGTGAAGCTTCTGCTAACCTCCCATTGGCCAAAGCAAACTGTTGGGTGCATGACAGGCTCAAGAGGCCAGTTAGGTAAATCTGTCCATGGAAGGTTACATGACAACTGTGAAGTTAGGGAACAAGGAGCAGAGGAACAAGAAGCAGTGCAGAACTGGAGCCATTATTACCAATCTTCCTCTCTATACAGACGTATGTGCGACTTGTGCATTCCCTAGATAGAAGACCAGTGTCTAGTTTTTGTTAAGATCAATATTCTCTTTATGCAACATTTTTTCTCCTTTAATTCACAAATGTATTTTTTATAACTTGTTTGTTTTTATCTCAAATTCAAGCTGTCCTAAAACTGGAACTTAATTCCTACGTATTGGATCTTGCCTCAAGGATTCTTGCAATTTTGTCCTCTTGAGCAAATCTCTTCAGGAAGCATCTGTGCTTCTGTAGTCTGGACTCTGTGCCTTTTATCCTGATAACTGATGCATGGCTGTTATACCAGAGTCTTCCCCTCTCCCCAGCTGGAGATCCCCATCTATTTTTCTGAGTTTCATTCCCTGCTTCCTGTTGTAACAGGGTGGTCCCTAGGAAAAGGGGAAGTTCCAGATTCCCTGCCCCACCAGAAGGAGGGTGGAGCTGAGCAGAGTAAAAGAAGAGCAGAAGAGAAGGAAAGCTGTATGGAGAGCCAGAAGGAGACCTGAGGAAGCCACATGGAACAGCAAGCATGTGAGGCCCTGGACTGGTTAAGGCAGATGTGGGTGAGAGACTTGTAGGGAGGTGACTATGGCAGTGTTTATATTGATTTTGATTTTGCTCTTTTCCACCCAGATTTGTCTGGCCATTTCTGGCCCTTTTCCATGGGTCCCGGCCAGAAGGTGCTTTAGTCTTGTGGTGGGCTTTCAGGCCTTGCTTTGGGCCAATCCCTTTTGGGTAGACTTTTGCCCACTAGGGGATGGGTAACTTCAGGTGTTTGATTTAGAAGTTATATTCTTTGTGTTCCGTATTGTATATTCATTGTATTAAAGTCCCTTTTCATTAAAGTTTTTATATGTTTTGTCTTGTTGCGGCGGATGGCAGAATCCACTTAGAGCAGGCAGGTTTGGGGCTTCAGGGGTGCCCCTCTCTCCCTGTCATAACAGATTTGGGGGGTTGTATAGATTTGGGGAGACCTATAACACTGACCAAGTCTTCCTGTTTCTCAGGTTGCTCCTGTGTTTTATATAATTTGCAATAGCTTCCTGAGAAAGGGTACATGGGAGATAGCTTTTTGAGATTTTACGTGTATGTGAAGACTTTATCCTACCCTCATTCTCAATGAACAGTTTGGAAAGACAGAAGTCTATGGCATTTGTAAAGCTTGCTCAGACCAGCTCTTCCTACCAGGTGTTGGTCTAATTGTTAATTTGTGTCATGTGTATAAAGTATTTTGAGGACAGGGAAGTTTGATAAATATTGCATCAAAAGAGATAACCTGATTTATCTCAGAAGAATTCTTCAGTTTCTAATGTGCTAAGGCATATTGTACTTCTCCTAGGAGGAGGCAATAACATGCTATTTTCAAGCCTGATATGATCATGGAAAAATTTCTTCTTGTTGCATCATAAGGAAATAGTGCTTTGCAGAACACATATTTGGAAATAGTAGAAAGAATTTTGAGATTGCATGTTCTAGTTTAACCAGTAAAGAGGGCATATCTTCTAACTTCTAACTGTCACTATCCCACCCCCAGTACCTCCTCAGAGGCCAGCCTCTGAAGCCTTCTGATTTCTGCTGGTGGTGACTATCAGAACAGAGTTAAGTGCAGGTAGAGGGGAACAACACATGAAGAGTCTATGTCCAAGAGACTAGAATGCCAAAATTTGGCATTCAAAAATATGTGTAGTAAAATATCTTAAATCATTAGTCAGTCCCTTTGACTTTGCCTTGAGGGGACAATGGACACCTTTAAAAAAAAAAAAAAAAACTAAGTTACTCTGGGGGATGCATGTGTCTCTAGTAGCCTGTACTGGCGGGTGAGAATCAGCTATGAGAATTGGCAGGAACTTTTAGGAAAAGGCTATTGCTCTGTTTGGGTTCATAGTTATTTGGACAATACAAACGTAGGGTGCCAGAAGCCTTTCTGACACCCCTTTTGGGAACACTACCTGAAATGGAGTATACATAAAGGGAAGCAGATCCCAGAGTTGATTAGGAGTTCACAACACCCTGAGTTAACCTTTTAAACTCCCCTACTGCTTTTGTCTGATCTTTCAGGTATAGACCAGGAAAATCAGTCCTGGTGGAGTTACAGCAAGGAAAGGGCATAGATTCCAGGTTTGGGGACAGCACAGTGGAAGAGAGACCCAAAGGCACTGCAGCTGTGTGCTGAGTTGCCCAGGGTAGGGAGACCTTGTATGATCTACACAAAGGTGGGCTGTTCCCATTCAGTCCACTTTATGCAAATAGGTTTTTACTCAGTGCGGTTCTAATTGGTGGAAAGTTTATTAAATAGTGGATGGTTGAATTTCTGATCCTGGGCCATCTTTGGCTACTGGCATGACTTGTTTTTTTCTTGGCAATTTACTCCTCTAGGCATGCTTGACTGTGTGTTTAGGGTAGTGGGGGAGGAGGATCCTTTAACAGACTCATGATTCTGGTTTTTACCCAGACTTGTGGCTCTATTTCTTTTTCTTTATATTACTTGTCAAGGCAATACATTGATTTTCAGGTTTCAGCTAGATGAAGTTTCTATAATTTTCTATGCAGAGATTCCAGACTTCAGGGACTGTTAGGATAAAATGGAAATGCAGGAAGAGGTGCCTGTTGCATCATTAGAACTCACCTACTGTTTCCATGGCCATACTGGCTTTTCCCCAAGATAGAGACTTCTAGAACATGAAAATCTATTGAGAGAAACTAAGGAGAAAGCAATTCAAGAATACAGGTGAGCTATGTTCTGACTGGACGTCTGCTCTCTGCACTGTTTCCAGAGAAGTTCAGACTATGGCTTCTGGTCAGTCTCTGAGTGGTGGCCAGCCAAAGAGGGCAGCAGAAATCCTAGGAAAGGCAGGGCATCACCAAGCAATCTCCATCCTGTCTGTGCCAGCACCTGCTCTTGGTGCACACATCCTTCTTTCTCCTCTGTGAACCAAAGGTAGGGACTTAAGTAGCAGCTTCTTTGACATGCTAAGGATGTCAAAGGACTTCATGGGTATAGGGAGTTTCTGGTTGGCCTGACCTATTGCTGTTGTAGACAATGGAATTTCTTTGTCTTGATAATAGGTCCATTTATGAGTAATGTCTTGTTTTGTTGGTTCAGGTTTAAAGATAAGGGAAAATATGAATTAGATTATAGATTGGAGCAAACAGCTGCAGACAGAACAGTGATTACTTTCCTCAGTGCTATCTAGTCTGACACACCTGCACACACAACCATGAACACCCTTGCACACATGCAACCAAATACACAACATACATACTCATGCGGACACACACACGTGCACACACAAATTCACATGTGCATGCTCATGCACTGGGCCGTGGTTGGCATTCCAGCCAGGAAACGTGTTTCTAGACAGTCCAGTGACACAAGCTGCTGTTCCTGTCTTGCTGGAAATGAGTCTGGGTGGGGAACTGAGAGACAGGAGGGTGGTGCGTCATCCCCCTGTCTTTCTCATTAAGTGCAAAGGACGAGCTTAAGACTAGGGAGAAACTGTTGGATAGTTTCGGCTTGGTGTTAGAGGACAACCCACCTCTCTGAGTGATAGTGTCTGCTGTGCTTTGGTGCATTCCCTGTGAAAGAATCATTTATACTGAAAAGTAAATACAGGAGGATAAGCAGGGTGTGGGTGTAGATGGAGTTCAAGATTTCCTGCAGCTCTGGAAATATTTGCAGCATTACCCTTTGTACTGGGAAAGCCTTGTGGCCTGCGGGACTGTCGAGAGCTGCTTGGCTGCTAGGGTGTCATGGCACGTACCTTCGGAGCAAAGCACTCTGGTTGATCCCTGTGCTCTATGTTCCAAAGTGGCACAGTCCCTTTGACTACCTCAACTCAAAGGGCCTCTTAGAGAAAGCCTCCTTGATCATTTAATAAAGTGCCTCTTGAATTTCACCCCAATTCTATCATAGTAACTGTTTCATGTCTCTCACTGTACTATCTGTAGCTGAAAGCGTCCTGTCAGCTAATCTACCCATTTGTTCCATCCCTCCGTCCACTAACCTGTAAGCTCCTTAGGCCAAGAACTCTCTCTGCCTTCTTCTTTCCCGGGTCTCCATCACTGTTGGCTGTGCATTGGAGGCATTTAGGAAACCCAGTGATTTTTGACTGACTGCCCATTACATAGACAGTCTGAGTACAGGGAAGAAGCAAGTTAATGAACTGAGGTGTAGGAGTACCAGACCCTCATTAGTGTCTTTAAGAAATACAGAGTACATTTCACTAGGACCTGGCAGTGAGACTATGCATCCTCTCAGCTAGGATTTGTGCCCAGGTGTTTGGTCAAATACCAGTGTATACTAGATGATGCTATGAAAGTAGTTTTTTAGGTGATTATCGTTTAAATCAGTGGACTTTGAGTAAAACATGACCCTCAACCAATTGATACAAGACTTTCCTTCAAAGTGAAAACCAAAGTTTCATGAAGACTGATGTTTTCCTTGAAAATTTAGGTAGCACAACTTTTATATGCATTTCCAACCGACATTGAATTATTTTCATTATATAATGTGGAAGCCAGGCCCAGAGAAGTTAAGTAACTGAGCCAGCATCACACAGCTGGCATATCATGACAGCAGCATCAATTCTGAGTCTGTCCAGTGCACAAACATATGCTCTTAATCACCAACCAGCAGTGAAACTGGTGCATGATCAAAAAGGCTCTTGCTTTTGAGGGGCTTGTGGTATATTACGGGGAGGTAAAGACAAAAATTCTAATTTATAAGGTAAAGATTAATAGGATTACAGATAAGTCTTATGGAATTTTGGGGTAAGGGAAGATCAGTTCTGGCTTCTGTAAGTCATGCCAGGCTTAATGGATAATAAGTTCAATCTGGGCTTTGAAGAATGGCTAGGACTTGCACACATGGAGTGAGGGAGGATGTTCATTCTAGATCACACTGTCAAGTAGAAATATAATGTGAGTCATACAAGAGAGCCACGTGAGGAATTTCAATATTTTTAGGAGCTCAATTAAAAAGTAAAGAGAATTGGTAAAATTAGATGGAATAATTTGATTTACTTAGCCTAATCTATCAAAAATATTGCTTCAGCATCTAATTCCTAGAAAAAGGATCCGGCATTTTCCCATTAATTTTTTTGTACTCTGTCTTTGAAATCCTATAGGACATCTCAATTGCCATCAACGTAAAATATTATAAAAGATACTTTGCTTTCCTTTTTTCCTAAGAAGCCTTCAGGACCTGGTGTAGATTTTATCTTACAGCACATCTCAGTTCAGACAAGTCGCATTTCAAGTGTGTAATAGCCCATAACTCGGGGCTACTGTGCCAGACAGACAGCTCCATAGGGGAACACAGCAGGGCAGTCACCGGTGGGACAGCCTGGGTGTATGCAGGCGGCTGAGCAGGAGTGGTTAGCGCGGAATGGACAGTATGTGGGGGGAACTGAGAACCCGGTGGACGTGAGTGAGGGGCCGGAATACCCGGGCCTGCGATGCCAGAATCAAGTGCTCCGGTTGTAGAAACAGGTCAAGAGGAGCCACCCGGGTCAAAACTACCTGAAAAGGGATGAAAGCTCTGTCTTAGCGTGACATTAGCATCAAGCCTGACTGGACAGTGGAAAGGTGAGGGCAGGAAGATTGCCAGTTGGCAAGCAACAGTCCTCCTTCCCCTCAGAGATAGTGAAGCTGAGCAGAGGCTGGGACCTGGCCCCGAGACGGTGAAATGTTTCTGGACAAGTTTATAGGCAGCAGCAAGGGAGAACAGCCACAGTGGGAGTTGAAGGCAGAGGCCAGGCTTTCTGCTCTGGGTGGTGGGGAAGGGGAATCGTAGGACAAGCTGCTACATCTCCTAGCAACAGATTACTAGAGATTAAGTCCTCTTCCACTTCAGGAATTCAGAATCAGTGTTTCAGGACCTCTTCCCTCCTCCTCGCTGAGAAAAGAAGCCTTGTGTGTTGGCCGCTCTCCAGTGGGCCTCTCTCCAGTGCATACAGAACTGGGGTACAGGCTAGAGGAGGTTCAGTGGGTCCTGCTGAACCCATAAGAATGTGCAGAGTTGCAGCCTTCTTCCTCCACCCTGCCTCAGTCAGTGACCCGGCGCATCCCGCGGCGCAGCCTCTGGGTCTTGGAATGCTCGGAAGCACCCCTGGCCGCCCCGGAACCGGGCGGAGAGAGCGAGCCTGGGTCCTGCCGAGGGCTGTGAGTCTGATGATCTGTTGTTATATGCTCCGCGTATCTCTAGCTGCTCTAATGAGCTGGAAGTCTGGAGGAGGAATGGCAAAGATTTACAGTTTTTACTTGAGAAACCTACCTCCTGTCAAGGGAGGGATTAACTGGGCCAGACAGGACTCGCAGCTTGGTGGCTGCTGATAGCAAGTGGCAAGGACCCTGAAAGTCTTTGGTGATTAGATGGGGCGCTATCACGGGGCCTTCCTAGCCACTGTTTATTTTAGATTGTGGCCATCAGGGAGCCTGCTTGGTGTGTGTCAGACATACTTAATAGAGAGATAATTTGGAAGTAAGCATGTCCGAGATTTTGGGGGGTGGGGAGGATGGCAGGGCAGCATGTCTGGACTGGTTCACATGCTTGATGGCTGCATTCTTTGTCGTCCAGGGTGGGGCTTCTGGCGACTTCTCCCACACACCTCAGTGGCCAGCACTTTTCTGTCCTAAAAGCCCTCCTGGTTTCTTCCTCAGCTGTATGCAAAGTCCCTCCACGCGGGCTTGAATGTTGCCTTTGGAGGTTCAAATTTTTATCTTTCTTCATCAAGTTACTTCTTATTCTCCCCCCTCCTTCTCCCTGTTCTCCCACTTTTCATTCACTTTTCATTTTCTTTCTTTCTTTTTAAAAAGATTTATTTATTTGTGCATACAGAACTGGTGTACAGGCCAGAGATGCGGAGGGTGAGAGAATTCACCAGAGACAGAGTGGGGAGCAGAACAGGCAGATCGACGAAGTACACTGCTGAGGGGAGCAGCGGGCGGGTCAGGAGAGGTCTGCCGCGCCATGTGGTCACCTCTGGGGCAGGCGGGAATCGAACTCATGCGGAAGTGGCTTTAGCTTCTCAGTGCTGTGCTTTAACTCGCTGCGCCACCAGGGAGGGCCACTTTTAATTTTCCATTAAGTTAATTTTAATTTTTCCATGCATTCTATTCATTCTCAGGCTCTCCACTATTTTTACCTTGTATATAAAACTACTTACTCTGTTCGTATGACCTTTACTCATCTCTTCTCCACACCTCTTTCTTCCCAATTGTCCTTTGATCAAAGAAAAAAAATTAATGAAAACGGGTCTTCCTATGCGGAGGAAATTACACTTAAATTACCTCTGAAATAATAATGAAACTATCCTTATTAGAGGTAAGACCTTTAGTAGGATGCAAGCCATAACTGTACAGCAGATAGCACAGCTCACTAGAAAATGTGATTTTACCTTTTTATTATAATTAGTCAGAAATCAATTCCAGGGATTGTAAGACGTTGAGTTGGGAGTGGAAGAAAAATCGGGCATCTGATTGGGATGCTCTTGTGGACATTAGCACTGTACAATGCCAGACGTTCACAATTGTTCTGCAGGGGATTGTTTGTCAAAACCACAGAAATGAGCTGCAGGAAAGCACCGAAAACTCCACGATGAACCAATCCACGCAGGGTCTTCTGAGGGTTGAGGTTTGCTGTTTCTTTCTCAGCACCATCCTCAAACACGGGGAAATCCGTGCACCCTGGTTCCTCTCTTAATAATCCAATTTGGATCAATTGAACATCTCATCATTCAAAACCTTCTTTAACCTTTTAATACTCTGCTCTTGTGGGCTCCTAGGATAATGAGTTCCATATGGCAGGAGGTGATTGAGTACACCTCATATTTTTAGAGGAACTTCAGCACAAGCTCCTCCAGTCAGACAGGTGTCTTCCAGGGTAAGCACCATCCAGGGACAGCTGTCCAGGTGCCCTGTGACACATGGCTCTCCCTTCCAGAATCACGAGGGGGGACGTGCCCAGCCTGATGGAGCTTCCTTTCTCTATCAGAATCAGAGCTGAGTTGTCTGTTGTTTGTCCCACAGTGCCCTGCACCAGGCGGCACTGATCTGCCTTGTGGCTGGACACGACAGGACACTGCCGTTTGCCCCAAAGCCTCTCGCTTTTACTTGCCAAAAGACCTTAAGCAAGTCATCTGACCTTCTTAAACTCCAGTTGCTCACTGTACTGTGGATACAATATCTGCTCGAAGGACTTTTTAGAGCATCTGGGAGGAGTGAGAGGAGAGTGATTTGAAAACACAGCAAGTGCTCTTAGTCCCTTCTGCATTGCCCCTCGTGGTGGGGGTGACTGTGGGCACCTTCCTGAGGGAGTGGATGTACTGAAGCTCTTTCATTTGCACACCTCTTTGACAGTGGCTCTGGGACATCTGTCCTCTCTAGCTTCTCTCTTCTGGGTCACTCATTGATCTTCCAGGTGCCCTGCTCTTGGGAAACTGCTTTTCCCTTTAACTGTGGGCTGCAGTATTTACCAGATTTTCAGTTCAAAGTGGGGCATGTTCTCATCCTGTTGAGATATCATTTTTGACAAGTGAAGGTTAGACACACTACAAGGATGGACCTTGAAGACTGGGAAGGGCTTCAAACAGTAAAGAAGTCCAGGAGACTCATTTTTATAAGGACATTTTCAGTGAAGCTTAGAAATAAAGGCCTATAGGGGCATCTGCCTGAACAGAGAAGTTGGGAAGTGTAAGAGAAATTGGGCATATTTCTAATTCATCAGGTGTTGAATTCTTGATAAATACTTCCATTTTAACAAAATGTCATTTGTTTCTCTCATCCCTCCCTCCTTCACATTCCACATGCTTTAAACATATTCACTTTTGGGCCTTACAATCTTAGCTTGTCTCCCATTTCACAGATAAAATGAGGAGAGGTGAGGTGATGTCCCAAGGTATCAAGCTAAGATCCCTTCACATTTCTGTCTAGCACTGAAGTCCATGTAGTTAACCACAGAGAATGGGAAACTTACCTCAGACCCAGCCAACTTTAGGTGGTGATGTTACCATTTGCCTGGAACCTCTATTGATGTTCTAAACTTTAAGAGAAATGACTAAAGGAATATTGCAAAGAGGAAGAAATTCCCCTGTGACTAGAGAACATGGTCACCCAGATGCTGGAAACTTTGAGGACTTTCTCCAACATAGGATTCAACAAAATGAGGCACCTCCACTGAAAGTGGAGGAAACCTGGCCCACACCCCTCTATTACTCCAGAAGGTGCAGCGGGCTAGAGGTTGGTCAACACAGCCAACAGAGAGCCATCCTGGCAGGGCACAAATAGGTGGGGAGCCCCCCCTTGAGTTGCTCCCTCTTCTTAAGTGTTTGTTCTTTTCAATGACAGGCACTTGGAGCAGAAGGTAACCAAACTTCTGTCCTAATCTGTTTGCACTTTGTTCAGCAGAAATAGCTTGTGGTGTCACAGATGGACACAGTCTCCCCAGCTGGCCCCTGGCAGCCAGTGTTCCTGCTGTTTTTTCTGTTGGGTGGTGTGTTCCATGGGTGTCTGGAAGTTCACCATCAGTTTGTCATTCAACCCAGAAGTCTTGGCTTAAGTCCTTCATTTTTCAGGACAGAGATTTCTGTAGTCTTCTGTTCTCTCTTCCCTCTTTCTGTTCCACAATTCCTCTTGCTTTACATGAAACTTCATTTTAGCAAAGGTGTCTAGTTTCATAAATCTGAAGTCATGTAAAACTTGGAGACTTGGTGAAAAAGTGTCATCTCTTCAGTTACCTTTTCCTACCTCATAGGCCTGCCCTCTAAAAACAAAATCTTCCAGTTCTTTTAATTATTCTTTCCTCTCTTTCTAAAGATAGGCTTATATGGCTGTTCCTTAGCTGGCTTAGTTTTCTGCTGGTATCACATGAAGGTTTAGCTCTTTCACACTCATCCCCTCTTGCCCTCCACTGTGTCCCCAACACATCCATGCTCTTCCTAGCAAAATTTATAACACTTTTGGATGAAATCATTATTCATTTTTTATAGAGCTATAACCATATAAATATCGCCTCTGCTAAGTATTTATTATAACCAGTCATCTTTATTTTGCATTTTACAACTTTTTCCTTTCAGTGGAGTCCATAAGCCTTTGAAAAATTGGTTTTGAATGGATCAGATAATTCAGTGGTTTCTATGTTTCCCCCCCTTGGGGGTTTCCATCCTTCTGCTGCAATCCGGACTGTGTGTCCTGTGATCACACAGGAAATGTTAATCGTCTTAGCATTTTCCTTCATGATCATCCTGAGATTTCCCTTCACTGATCCCCTCTGTGAGAGCACTTTTCCTGGACCCTCATTTTCCTCTCCCCTCCCTTCTTTGACACCCTCATTTTGATATAGGGCATCTTTTAGTAACTTCGTGAAAAAAAAAAAATAAAGATGCATGGGAGATATGTTTTAGATTGCTTCAATCTCAGGAAATGCCATCTTCTTTCACACACAGCTTGTTTCATTGTAGAATTTTGGGCTGAAATTTTTTTTTCTATAATTTTGAAAATGTTGTCCTGTTTGTCCACCCCCCCCCCCTTTAGTTCTTAAGGTCTTTTCATTATTTTTGTCTCCTGGGTTTGTCCTGCTCTATTCATTATACCTGAGAGTGGTGGGTCTTTTTTAGCTGAAGACTGTGTCCTCCAGTTCTGGAAAACTAACTTTCTTTCTTCCTTTCCCTTCCCCGACTCCCCCTTCTTTGTCCTTCTTGGTCCTTCTTTCTTTCTCTTTATTTTTTTTCTAATCCTAATTCCTATGTCCATTCTCCCCCTCCAGCCCACCAGGTGGGCTGCTCTTAATATTTCCAGAGCTCTTAATATTTCCAGAGCTCTTTAATATTTCCAAGCTCTTTACTGTCTGATACTGAGTTCCTGAATGAAACTTCCAGGTTTTTCTTTTTAATATTTTTCTTCTAAAAGCCAATTACTTTATGAAAGACTATTTCAGCTTTGCCTTCTCCTAGCCATTCTCTGCATTTTAATAAATTTTGACTTTTACATTGAAAATATTTCAAATGTTCTTATGCTGTCTTTTATTTCTTTAATAATCCTCTATTCTTGTTTGTGGAGGCAACCTTATAATAGTTTTCGCCCCCCCATAAGTTTTCTTTTGCTATCTTTTTACTACAAATTTTTCATTTTCTAAAAAGTATTTATTTTGGCCTTACTTTATAAATTCTTCCTCACACCTTAGTTGTGCTGATTTATACATTGCAAAGTAAGAGCGAGTCACTAAGAAGCTAGCTGGGGCTTCATTGTTTCCCTGCTGGTGGGCGCCACCACCAGGTGGTGGGCTGGAGACCCTGCTCTTAATATTTCCAGAGAAAGGAAACAAGCACACAACTTCAATCTGCTGTGTTTAGCGGCAGCCTCTGTGGGCCTGCAAGGACTGAGGACTGAGGTGAAAGGTGTCAGGAAGATGGTGGGACTGCAGGGGGCTTGTTGGAGACTGTGAGGGAAGCCTCTACAGGAAGGGGGTCCAATCTGGAGGTTGAGGACTTGAAAAAGCCCAAGCAACATGGGTGCTCCACTTCCAACACACTCTTCTGTCTGCTTTTCTCCCTCCTTTACTCTTCTGAAAACATAGCCAACCAAATGTTCCCACTGATAGCAGCTTCTAACTCTCAAGCCCAGTCAGGTACTTCAACATCTCATCAGGCTTCCCATGCATTCTGCTGAGAAAGCACATTTGGACAGATGTTCCAGAAATATAAGGGAATGCTGATAATGTACCTCATAGCAGCAAGCAAACCTGTCAGCCATCTTGGGTTCTCTGCAGCACATCATTCGCTGGCGTGGTTTGCGTTGAGGTCTGGACTACTGGAGAGGGGATCCTCAAGGTTCTACTGCAGTAACCTCATCCTGGTCTGATCCTGCTCCCTGGCACCCTAGAATTATACACAGACTCTAGCCTGCCAGCCCCTGCTCACCTATTGCATTGCCTTCTCATTTTCAAGCTGGTCTTGCTCCAGTAGGGGCCTGGTTAGGGAAATGGATGAAAGGAAAGAGTCGTCTCACATTGGCTAAATATCCAATTCCCAATGTTCAGAATTCAGATGATAACCTTTTCTTTTGAGGCAGTAAACTAGGAACATTTAACTACAGAATAGAACCAACAAAAGGAGTTTTCTTGCTTTACAGAAAGATGCAGGCAATAGAGCCAAAGTGACCTAATGTGAATTTTTGAAATTCGTTATTTGCTGTTTTCATTTGCCTAATGGGATTCCACTTCTGCCTATTCAGTTGGGAGTTCATTTACCTGATGTGGTTTGGTAAGAAGCAAGAGGAGTGGTTTAAGGAACAAAAGGAAAAGCTCACTTGTTTTTCATCTTATTTTGATTTGGTTATAATGAATGTAGTTAGAATTTTTTAAATGCATATTCTTCTCCTCAAAAGTCTGAAGTGAATTTGGGTTTGGACATTATCTAGCTTGGATCAGCTTAGAGGAGATTCTTTCCGGATGTTGTAGTCAGAGTGTATCTAGTGTCTCCTTCCTGGGAGACTGCCTGTGACCTACTGGAACTTTGCCTTGATGTTGTCAGCAGGGTCACAGTGTGCAACTTCAAGGATGATGTCTTATTCATACAAGGGAGTCACAGTAATGAGATCTCAGTTTAGTTTTAGATCATGCCCAACCTCCTGCCAAAACTCAAACAGGTACTGCTAAAAAGCATTATTCAGTCACATCAACAAAACCAGCATGTGTACATTCTGAAGAGCTCGCCATTGGGGAATCCAAATGAATCTCTAACGTTTGCTCTAGATTATGTGACTTTACCTCTAATTACTTATTCCACAGAGGTTAGGAGAAAGAGACCCAGAGAGGAAATAGATGTATAATCATTGGCTGGCAGGTCGGCTCACTGCTATTTGGTACAATATTAACATCCCTTTATGTTTCTTGAGCATTTGCCCAACTGTGCTTTCTCAGCAGGGTGGATGGGAAGGCTGATGGGATCTTGAAGTGCCTGGCTGGACTTGGGAGTTGGAAGCTGCTATAAATGGGGACATTTGCTTGGCTCACTGGCTAATGAGTGAAAGATCGCCAAGAGTAATAGCATTTCTGCAGAATTTCCTTAATGATTGGCACAGTTCATTAAGAGAAGAAACAAAACTAGAGATGCTTTGGGAGAGGCTGGGGGGTGGGATGGTCAGATCGTGGAGGTGGGGGCTGTGGCTCCAAGGAATGTGGTTTTCACACAATTAGGTGTTTTGAAGGGAGACAGGACACAGTTGAACACTTTTGGCTAATTGAGATTTGCACGGGTCAAAGACTAGAGGTCTGGCTGGGATGACATCGTCCTGGATCTCTGGATGAGTAGCAGCCCGTGCACCCCAGCACAGTGCAAAGGGACACTTCTGTGACAAAGAACAACTTTCATGGGAGATGGCCTTCTTCCTTGATCCCAGACACTGGCTTTCCGTGGGGAATTGAAGGCCTCTAATATACCCAGTTAGGAGTCACCCCTAATAGGTCCCCGCTGCCCTCCTTCCCCAGGAGTGAGAACTAATGAGGCATCACTAGCTCCTTCTGTTGCGTGTCTGTCTGTCAGGGTCCCTGCCTCTGCTAGCTGAGCCCTGGGATGGAGAAAGGTGCTTGCCATTTTGTGTTCGTGATGTGTGAAAGGCTTTCAGTAGAGTGTGAGCTTCTGTCTACAATAGATATTCCAGTCCTTTACTCTCTTTACACCACATCTGATTGCAAGCCCATGCCCTGTGCCCCCATTATAATCTAGTGATGGAAATCCCATTCACAGTCCTTGGAGATGCTCTCTCTCCCAGGGTGTGGCTAAGGTACCAGCAGGGCCACTGCCAGGCCGCTTGGCACTACTTGCTGGTGCACAAACACCTGCAAGATGGCGCATTGCTGTGAGCCAAGGGCAGACTTCAGCTCAGCTGTTGCTTATTGTGACCAAGCAGCCTTTTGTAGCGCATTGATCACTGTTGGTACATTCCACCTGGCTACTACATTTTAGGTGGCCCCAAAGTATGGCATGGTCCCTGGATTTATGAACCGTCAATGCTCCTGAGATGTCATTTCCCTCCGCTAAGTTTCTTTGAGGGTTACGGCCAGAGGCCCTTTGAATCCTGGCCTCTTCAGTGGATGGCCAGTTCCCATCCTGGTGTTCTTTCCAGGACTCTCTTCCTCTGGACACTTAAGTTTAGGTTTTATAAAAGATGGGCAGAACTGCCAGGCTAGATTTTCCATCTTCTAAAAATCTCCAAGGAAATGAAATACAATGCTGGCCACCACCTAGGAATGGAAGTGGAGGAGAAGAACAGAGGGCAAGCAAACACAGATTTTTATTGCAAGCCTTTATCCTGCTGTGCTAGTCCCAATCCTCAATTTCCCTGCAGGGATGATGGAGAGGAGCCTGTGTTCTCTGAGACAGATGGGCAGGCTGTGGTTGTCTGAAGTGCCCTGGTCTGACATGGAAGAACGTTGAGAAAGAACTGAGTGGTTCACAGCCATTCTAGCCAGGCGGGAAACCACAAGTCCTTTGTGCGACTTCAGCCATCTTTAACAAACCTACATTGTTTTAATGCTCTTTTAACAGTTCCTCAAGATGTATCAGGATGGTTGTGTGATTATCTGGAGAACCACTTGGACTTCTTTAGTAATTTAACAACATCCAAATTTTCGTTAGGTTGAGTAGATAGCAGGAGAGGGCAGTGTGTGAGCTGAGGCAGACTCCTCCATGAAGAGCAGGTTGGGCTACATTGGATAATTTCCTAGTGACATTGCCATAGTGCAGTGACGGAAGTCATTGTGTGCTAAAGGGAACATGGGCAGATGCTGAATTCTTGTCTTTGTGTTCTTAGTTTTTCCCTTTATTCCTCCATCACTTCAGTTCATTATTTTTCTTAAATTATTTTTCTTTTCACTGTTCTTCCTTCTCTTTATCATTGTTCTTTCCCTCTTTTACCCTTCTTTTGCCTTCCTTTCATGCTTACTATTCATATTTGCCAAGTTCAATTTTGTAAGCTCTGCCCAATCAATTAATCAATTAAATGACATATCCATCTAAACACAGAAAGGTCAAGGTCAACCCCAGGTTTGAAATTCCCAAATGCACTTTTTTTTTTTTTTTTTGGTGATCTTGGGAGATGTCCTACCACCACTTGCTCTAAAACCAGCCCATGGAGGAAATGACATCGTGGCACTGTTAACCCGCTGAGATGAATGTGAAGCTGGTGGTGTTGGCCAGAGGTCAAGGCTAGTTGGTGGCAAATACCTCACTGCCTTCACATCTTAGTTGTAGATGCAGTAAGATGGACATATTATGGAAAGAACACCAGGCTGAAAGCGTGCTGTGATTACACATATGTTCATAGGTACATTAGAGTCAATTTAGGGTCATTAAAACATTAGGCTGCTCTGGAAAATGAGCTCAGCTCTCTCAGAATTTCAGGTCCAGCAGGTTAGCTTTCTGTAGGTCAAAGAAAATGCTCAGATTGGCACAGAGCCTCCTTGGCTCTCATGCAGAAACTCTGTGACTTTGATACTCAGTGAAAAATGCACATCTGGAATGAAATCAGACCTCACCCTTTTCAAGCTTCTGCTCCTTGATATTTAATTATTATGACTTGGATATGACTCAGTCGAAAGGCTTTATTTTTAGCGATGATCAGAACCGCTCTAGATGAATAAATCAGGAATGCAGTTTATTTTTAATTGGAGCATGTGACAAAATTTATTTTTCAAACCTTGAAGGAACAAATTTGACACTTAAGAAAACACATTAAAACATGTTTCAGGCTAAGCATGAAGAACAGTTTGGCGGCATCTTTCTGGGAGTTGCCACATGCCTTCCCTAAAGTCCTGGTGAAGTCTTGTTAGTTTTGTCTCAAGCCTGACCTGGAATTAAGATCACAAGAACTCTCATAGAAGCAACCTCAGGCATCATCCTGCTCAGCCTTTGCTTGATAGGGGAGGCCATGGGGGACCACACAGCTGAAGCCATATGACCAAGTCGCCCGGAAGGGTTACCAGACCTGTGCTTGGGCACTGCTACTTTTTTTTTTTTTTTAAAGATTTATTTATTTGTGCATACAGAACTGGGGTACAGGCCAGAGGCTCAGGGGCGGTGAGAGGCTTCACCAGAGACAGAGTGGGGAGCAGAACAGGCAGATCTATGAAGTACACTGCTGAGGGGAGCAGCGGGCGGGTCAGGAGAGGTCTGCCACGCCATGTGGTCACCTCCGGGGCAGGCGGGAATCGAACTCATGCGGAACTGGCTTAAGCTTCTCAGTGCTGTGCTTTAACCCGCTGCGCCACCAGGGAGGGCCAGGACACTGCTACTTTTGACACCATCCCTCACCTTCCTGCCATCCTCCTGTCCCCAGCTATGAGCATGTACCACTGCTGGGTCCTGGAATAATTTCAAATGGTGCAAAATATTGGATGAAATCACTGTGCCTAACAGGGGCCAGCCCTTTTCAGTTGTCTCCTCTTCCTGCTTCAAGGAGGAAAATCTACGGGGCTAGTCTTTAGTACAAATACTGGCAATCTCCCCCCCTGTAACTAATAAGCAACAAATCTTAGAACCAACCTTCATCAATGAAATCTCCAAGTAGAATTTGTTAGTGTTGGTTTGTCTTCATTTTCTGTTTATAGGAAATGTAGTCGTTAATTACATTAGGTAACAATACACAACCCTCAGTGGCCTAGAACAATAAGCATTTCTTACCTCATGTCATTTCTCTGGGTCGGGGATTCAGGGGCGTCCTGGGTGGGGTTTGGCCCAGAGCCGCTCACAAGGCTGTGGTCCCAGTGTCAGTGCAGGTTTCATCTGAAGGCTCTGCAGGGCCTGGGGACCCACTGGCACAGTCCGTCCATCACACAGCTGCTGTTGGCAGGAGGCCAGGAAGACCTCTTCCCAGCACTGCTTAAATGGCCCACACGATGCCCGCAGGCTTCTCAGAGAGGGGACCATGAGAGGGCAAGGAGACATCTTTATATGATCTGACCTGAGCAGTCACACTCCTTCACACTCCATCTTCTTTTGCTGTATCTACTGGCTGCAAAGGCCACCCCTCCCCTGTTCACCATGGGAGGGTGTCCACAGGGACCTGACACCAGCACTCAGAAGTTGGGGGTAGGGGGTGGGCCATACTGTAGACTGAATATCGTAGAAGCTGATACTGGTTTTCTTTATGACTGTGATAGAAATCTACCTTTAAGTAAATATATGTCTTATCAAGCTGATATAAACAAAAATACCAGTGGTAATACAGGTGATCCCACACATCACAGGAACCTGTGTAAGTGACATCAGAGGTAAAGGCTGGTCATCTGGTACTGGTCCCAGACCCTTGGATCACAGCAGCCTCTCAAGTTCAAGTGCTGGTCATAGCGAGGGGCGTGCTGGGGCAGAGGCCCCTGTGGTAGAGCCCCATGCCACTCTGTCTTTGCTCCGAAGTTTCCTCTGGTCCCCAATGTGCTCTGTGCCCTCACCCTGTGCACCACCTGGAGCCATGGCCGGGAGGTGACCTCAGGCCTTATTCTGTCTCTTCTTACTGTTCTCGCCTCTGCTGCACTTTGGTTATCTGTCCAAAACCAGCCATGACTTTCCACCAAGAGCAGTTTGCTAGGGAACAAACTCTAGAAAAAGAAAAGAGCTACTATAGACTTGTTTCAGTTTATTAAGTAACTTAGGAAGGTTCCTGTAGAAGCATCTTTGATGCTCATTTTTGTTGAATTAAACTTTTTGTATCACAGAAATTTCTCCCCCTGAGGACTTGACATACTAGAATACCTTTCTAGATATGTGCTCATCATCCAGGAAGCCCTACAAGAAAGTTCCAGATTCTCAGTTACTGGGGTACTTTTGGTCAGTGATATTCAGTTTCAATTGCTTGTTTACCGTTGGGTTTGCTAATTTTCACCCATACCTTCCCAAAACTCAGTAATAATTTACACATAGTCAATTACATTATAAATATATGTGCTCCATTTTTTCCCCCCTTTGGATAATTTCTTGTGTGTTTGTGTGTGTGACTGTGTAATACATTGTCCTCATCCTGGGGTTTTTCTTTGCTGTAATTACTGGAATTTGTCTTTCTTCTGAGCCAAGGCCCCTGTTCCTTGAAACTCATATTTTAGTTCCTTTGTTTAGGTGAAGTGTATCCTCCAATAATTTTTCAAGTCAAGGTGACAACTACATAATGATAACTTTCACTACACCTGTCTCTTACGTTGACCCCAATATGGAACACTTGTCATCCAGCTGCATGTAGCTGTTCTACAGGAATTGTCTTTCATACAATCCTGGAACTTACTTTGACTTCTCTGCTTGGAGAAAGTTATCCTAAGGAGGAGTTTCTTGGGAGATAGTTTTTTTTTTAATATTTCAAACCTAAAAATTTCTACATTATAATTCTTATAGCTGCTTGTAATTATACTAGGAAGTATAATTAGTATATAACTAGAATATAAATAGTAAATTAGATAATCAGTTTGCTATATATGGAATTCAAAGTTGGAACTTACCTCCCTACAGATTTTGAAGACATTGATCCATTTCCCTATCTTTCAGTGTTGCTACATTTGGAAATGAACATTGGAACAGAACACTTTTCTGTTCTGTTCTGCATGAGCTTCATGTTCCTATTGTTAATGGTGCTTCCTTTTGGCTCTCACTTTCTGAAGCTCCAGTTGTTTAGATGTTGCATCCTGTGGAGCATTCTACTAATTTCCTTATCTTATCTTTCCTGTTTCCTTTTCTTTGTCTTTGTTTTAGATACCTGAAATTTTAGTTTTCAGCCTTTGTTACATTTACAATTTTCATGTCTTGTTTTCAATTCTCCAAGCCCTCCCTTTGTTCTCTGAATGGTCTTTGATTTGAATATGGGATCCTGTTTTCCTGGTCATAGCTCATAGAAGTAAATTTTTAAAAAACATTCTTCTCTGAGGATGTCATACTATATTCTTGAAGTTGTTTTCTTCTGCAGTTGGTTTTCCACATGTTTTTTTAGTTGTTTGTTTTAGTTTGGGCCTTAAATGTTTACTTTGTACATTTTCAGTGTTCAGTATCAGGGACTGAAAAAGCTTAATTTAAAGTTCTGAGCATGTGGGTATAGTTTTGGGGGAAAATTACTTGATGGAAATGAAAAGGCATTTAAAATATAGTGTGGCATTGCTATAAATGGGATAGCAACAGGTGTTATGGGAATGTGACTTGAATGGGTATGTGGCTTCGATGAAAGGTATACAGAGAGGCTTGGCTTCATTATTGAGAGTATGATTTAGCCAAAACTACTCAGACCAAGAAACAACACTCACTTATTTACTCATTGACCATCTAAAATATCATGTAATATACATTGTGCTCAGGTACAGAAGGGAATTAGACAGACATGGTTCCTATTTTCTTATATTTAGGAGGGAAAGACAGACAAATCATCAAGAAATTCAAACACAGCGTGAGATAATTACGATGAAGTCTTGGGTTACATGGTTTGAATTAGAGGCTTGAATGACCTCTCCCTCAAAAGACACCACCAGAGAGGTAAATGGCATTTCAGGTATCTTGTGGGTGATGTCAGATTTTATGGGCTGGCCTGGGAAAGATTTAGATCATTATGAATTTCAAAGAAATGCATTAATTTTCAAATGCCTGTATACTTCATATACTGTAGACATTTTATCCTTCAAGAAACACACTTAAAACTATACTTTTCGACTTTTGGCACTGCCTGTAATTTTATGAATGGCAAAATGTGGAGTTAAATTAGTACCAGATTTTCTTTTGTTGGGATGGTCTCTCCCTTAAATCTTTTATCCTTTGGGCACTGATGCTAAGTTCAATATGTTGTTAGCACTATTTTTTCAAGAAAGTCATTTAAGTGCTCTCTCTCTCTCTTTCTGTGTGAGTGTGTGTGTACACACATTGTGTAATAGCTATTTCTTGCTGGTCTGCAATAGCAATGTACCTGCTGCACCAGGATTCTGATCAGAAACACCTTGCTTAAACCCACCCTAGCAGAACCCCAAAGGGCAATGAATTATTGCAGGGCAAAATTAATGAAGTAAGACTTGAAAAATGAGTTTCACTCTGCCTTTGTCAGCAGCTAGGTGAGTGCCCCCTTTGCTTTCTGTCTCAGTGGGTTTCCTCATTTGTAAAGGGGTCAGTCATATCTGACCCTCTCACTTCCCTTACTCAGGAAGAGGATCACAGGAGGCAATAAATGAAAGGTCAAAGTTTCACTCAGATTCTAGACATTTCTCTGGCCCTGACCACATTATCCCTGTGGAGATTCTACAGAGAGATCCCCTCCGCCCCTCCCATTCTCTGTTAGGACTAAAGACTAGCCCTGGAAAGCAGGTATGGCATAAATCCTCAGGAAGATGGAGGGGGCTCCTGGTCTTGTTTATACCCCCATTTTTCTCCGGGATCAAGGGGACAGATCCCTGCAATAGGCCCCTCCTAGGGAATCCACTGGCTACCTTTTTCTCCCATTCTCCCTCCCCAGTGGAGAGGACTGTCTGGATTCTGCAGTCCAGAACCTCGAGTCTCTAATTGTGTGGTCTGCAGAACAGCTGCATCAGCAGCACCTGGAACCTTTTGAAAATGAAGAAGCCCTTTCTCCATTCTACTTTTTGACCCAGGAATTCTGAGGACAGGACCCAACACCCTGTATTTTGATGGCCATTCCAGAGAAATCTGCTTTTCACCGAAGTTTAACAACTCATGTTCAGAGAAGCACCATTCAAAGTCAATGTGTACAGCCGACCCTTGCAAACATGTGTGAACTGCTGGTGCCACTCACACCTTGCTTTTTCCTACCAAGGGATCCGCACTCACTGAGGAGCTCACGGACACCTACAGACTCTGGATTTAGGACTCTCTGGGGATTAGCACTGCTAGCTTCACTTTGTTCAATGGTCAATTGTACTCAGGATTTTATTAAAATTCAGATGTTGAATCAGCCTCTGTGCAGTTCAGAAAAGATTCTCCTTCTCCAACCAGCTCCCGGTGACGGTAATGCAGCTGGACCACAGGCCACAAGACAGTGGAAGAAGCGCCACTATGAGAAGATGTGGTTCTTGGATTGGGTCTGCACTGATTGGCGTGACCCGCTGGCAACTCACTTCCCCTTCTACCTCTAGGTTTCTACCCAGTGCTATCAAAAGGAGTCAGAGTCTCCTTCCACAACTCTTCCCTGCACTAGCACTACATAGCTCTAATGTTATGAATTATTCTCAGGATACATGATACCTAGGATCCTCAGAGATCCATGGGAACCCCCCTCAGTAGCAGAACAATAGAACAGGACAGCTAAAAGGAAACAGCTGGATCCAAGGGCAGTGGGTGCCTTGCTGGTCTGAAGCCCCACACAGTGTAGCCCTGCACAGGGTATGGCAGAGAGACAAGGAAGAGGATGGGCCGGGAAACCCCCATCACAGCAGCTTCTTCCTCCAGCATCCTTACCTCCAGGTTTGGAGATGCTTTATTGGCAAGTCCTTTGCGTCCTAAATGTGAGTCCCTTCCTGGCAGTATGATCCGCCCAGAGGCACCATACGCTTGTGGGAAGACACTTAGGCTGAAGAACCTGACCCTAGTCGTGGACATAGTCCATATTTCAGAGCAAAGACTCCTCCCCCATCTTTCCAAGGCCACTGTGTGTGTCCTTTCCTGGTTTATT
Organism: Condylura cristata; assembly: GCF_000260355.1. Taxonomy (NCBI): domain Eukaryota; kingdom Metazoa; phylum Chordata; class Mammalia; order Eulipotyphla; family Talpidae; genus Condylura; species Condylura cristata. The sequence continues at coordinate 24,092,630 of NW_004567118.1, read as the reverse complement.
GGACTCCCACTGCTCCTGGCAGCTGGCAGCTTTGGGGGTTTTCTCTCCCCCAGTGCATAGGTTGCCTTTATTTCCAAAACTTTTCAAAACTCCTGTACTAACTAACACATCAAATTCCCAGGTGTGCAAACTACTTGGGCTGTTGTTATAAACCTTCCAAACCCACAAGACTAAACGCTACATCTTCCGTTTTAATTCTTCTTTCCCTAGGAGCTCTGGCTACTGTGAGGTCCTTCCCACTTCCTGGGGAGCATTTTCCCAGCTGCACAGATGTGAGGCTGCTGTTGGACCCACAGCTGTGCTTCCAAGGACACAACTGGTTAGCCCTGATTAGAAACCTCATGAGGACTTCGCCCACCGTTAGTGTCAACATTTATTTAGAGGAGAAGGCAGGGAGGGAGAGGCAAATGATGGGCTGGAGGAACTTTGTCTGGAAAAGAATAAAATAGATGCACTCAGCTGCAGTATGGCTTGTTCATTGCATCACTCATGCATGGTCTGAGAACAGACATGGCCCACTGGGTCCTGCAGGTTGGGTGTACACAATGGGAGGAATGGACTTCTGGTCCTGTCTAGGCTTTTTGTTTTTCTTTCTCGGTTATTTTTAAAAATTTATCAGGCCCTCCCTGGTGGTGCAGCGGGTTAAAGCACGACACTAAAAAGCTGAAACCACTTCCGCATGAGTTCGATTCCCGCCTGCCCCGGAGGTGACCACATGGTGTGGCAGATCTCTCCTGACCCGCCCACTGCTCCCCTCGGCAGTGTACTTCGTGGATCTGCCTGTTCTGTTCTCGCTCTGACTCTGGTGAAGTCTTTCACCACTCCTGAGTCTCTGGCCTGTACCCCAGTTCTGTATGCACAAATAAATCTTAAAAAAAATTTATTTATATATATATTTTGCTTCATTGTTCATAATTTTTACAATGTTTGCTTTCTTTTCTCAGATGTAGTCCCCATAGTATTTCCACCACCGGTTTATGCATGCATCATCGCCATAGTCCTTGTACTCTTCTCACCCTTGTTTTGATTCCTCTCCATCCTCTTCTCCTGCAGAATGCCTCTGATTTGTAGTTGTATGTTTAGTTTTTTTGTTGTTGTTATTATTTTCCCCTTAATCCCTTGTTTGGGTCCCCTATGTTCCTCCAGTAAGGGAAACCTGATATTCTTTTTCCTTCTGACTTATTTCACTGAGCATAATTCCTTCCAGCTTCATCACTGTTGCTGCAAATGACATGAATTTATCTTTTTGATTGCTGGATAGTATTCCACTGTGTATATGTACCACATCTTCTTGGTCTAGTAATCTATTTTTGTGCATTTGGGTAGTTTGCAAGTCTTACCTATTATAAATAGTGCTGTAATAAACATAGGGGGTGCAGGTATTCTTTTTGAATGAATGTTTTGGCGTCTTTTGGAAAGATACCGAGGAGTGGGATTGCTGGGTCATATGGAAGCTCCATAGCAGTTTGAGGAACCTCTGAACATTTTTCCATAGTGGTTGTACTAGTTTGATTCCCACCAGCAGTGTAGAAGAGTTCCTTTTTCTCCACATCCTCACCAACATTTGTTGTTGCCAGTTTATATATATCATTCTTACTGGTATAAGATGGTATTCTCGATTATTTTTATTGTGCAAAACTACATTTATTTAAGAAGATCTAGAAAAAATAATTTACAACACCTCTATCTAATTACATTACCATTTTAGAATGTAACTTTCCAGAAAATTTTTCCTCATAAATTCAATAAGAATGTGTGTATGTATTTCTCCATAAATGTCTATGCTCTTTACTTTTTTATAACTTCTTATACAAAATTACTATGTTCCATGCATGTTAATGTATGAATTTATAGACTTGGTGGCATAGTATTCTATGATATGGAAGCAACATGAATTGTAGAGGCAGTCCTTTTTTTTTTTTAACACTTAAGCTATTTGCAACTTTCTACTGATGTGATCTGTTTGAACATTTGTGATAATTTCTTTGGCACAAGTTTCTCAGTGCAGAATAGGATAAACAATATGTATATTATTCAAGGCATTTAGAATATCTTACCAGAGTGAATGCAGGAAACTTATAGCAATTTATAGTGACATGGACCATATACAAGCATATGTATATTCCACATATACTTGGCAATTAAGGTCCTCATTCCTCTTTTACAATACTTAAAAATCTTGCCAACTTAGTAGAGAAAAATGGTATCATTAACCTGAACTTCTTTGTTTATGAATAGGTTGAATGCCTTTCAGTACTTTTTTTTTTTTCAGTGAATTGCCTATGCATATCTTTTGCTCATTTCTTTTTCAAGTTTTGCATTTTTCTTTTTCTTACTGCTCCATAAAGATGCTGTTAACTCCTTGCCCATTAGATATGTTGCAAATATTTTCCTCAGTTTGGGTTTTGCTTTCTATCAACAGTATGTTGGTAATATTTTGCAGCATGGGGTATGTTCAGTTTTGATGCAGGCTATTACATCATTTATCTATGAAGTCCCTGTCTACTGAAGACTTGCTTCTGAGGAGTGTAAGGCACAGATGCTGGAGCAGTCTCTCATTTTTCAGGTGGCACTGTTGCCTCAGTGCCTCAGATGGCACTGTTGAATGTCAAAATTAAGAGCAGGATCTTAACTGGGTCTGGTTTTCTCTGAATGGAAGCAACACATGTCCCTGTGGTAGCTGCACTGGATCCTCGGCAGGTGCAGACACGTTTTTGTTTGTTTTTAGTTAGAACTGCTGGTGTCAGGTATTTCTAAGGTCAAAGTTCCCAGAATTGTTTTTCCCAGAGTTTTCTTAGCTTCAGAAGAGATGGAATACTTTAGTGGATATCCAGATTCGTGGACTTAGATGCCAGTGGTCCCACAGGACACCAGGAGCAAAAAGCCCTTTCTTTATCCAGAAGACCCGGTTTGCTTTATATTGTTTGGATTGAGGTGCAGATTGGGAGAATCATCAAGAATTTAATGAATCCACAATTTGTGTTAGAATTTAATATTACACAATAATAATTTGGTGTGTAATATAAAGGCAAAATCCCTTGGTTGATTGAAAATCTATGCCTTTATCATGGAAAATTTGGCTTGGAATGTGAAGCTCTCTTTCAGTCTTGCCACATCCCAGTATTGCTGGGAACTTGAGACTATGGATAGGTCTTTTCTTTCATTGACCTCTGGTCCTTCACCCAGTTTTGTATATGCTTTTCCTTTTTTCTTATGACTTCTGCGTCCTTTCTCGTCCCACAGCAAGTCCTGCACAAAGAGGTCCTCATCACACCTTATTATGTTGTCATACTTACTTTTTCATTTGCTTCCTTCTTTTTCTTCCTGCCATTGTATTCTGAAATTCCATGGAAGCCAGGGCTGTGCTCCTCAACTTTCTCCCTTTGGTGAGATGTCATCACTGGCTTCTCATTTTGCACATACTATTGCTTGGTCTCTAGACTTCCCATCATCAGACTCTGGTCTACACCTCCAGGTTTTCCTACCAAGAGGACCCCACACGAACCATCTTCTTGGCCAAAGGGAACAGTTTGTGGTCCACATACCCACTGCCTCCATGGCTTGGCTTTGCCATTTACCCTGATTCAACTGACATTTCTAATAAAATCAAATGTCCCAAGTTTGCTTCTCTTTCACTGTCTTTTACTTTAGAAGAAATGAGACACTGAAATGGGTGTACTCTCCTTGGGATTTTCTCTACCTGAGGATCTTTAGAGAAATTATTTCCTGCATGAACACTACCTCACCAGGCTACCTGTTTCCAAGTTATACTTCTCTGGTGAAGCATAAGGAAGCTCATGGAAATTTACCATACTATATTAAAATCTAGCTTTTTGGTTCCTCAAAAAGGTAAGCATAGAATTACCATATGACCCAGCAATTCCACTCTTAGGTATCTAAACAAAGGAATTAAAAAGAGGTTAAAGGTGGTGTTATTCATGAGCTAAAAAGTGGAGAAAAATCAAATATCCATTGATGAATGGATACACAAAATGTTGTCTATACATACAAAGGATTACGTAAGTGCAGACACATGCTACCATGATGATCTTGAAAATATTGTGCTAAATGATAGATAACAAACACAAATATTACATGTTGTATGAATCCATTTTTGTGAAATACCCTAAATGAATGGTATCTTCATAGATACAGAAAGCATAATGGTAATTGTCAGGAGTTGTGAATGGTGGTGGTGGTGGGGTGACAATGATGATTAATGGATATGGGGCTGGTAATAGTTGTACAAAATTGTGAATGTCCTAAATTCTTCATTTTAAAATGGCTCATTTTTGTGTCAGTATAAGACAGTGTTCTCCTTTCATTCTTTTGCAGTGGATGCTCAGTTTTCCTTACACTACTTGTTGTAAAGATACCTTACTCTATGGTATATGGTTGGCTATTTTGTCATAAATAAGTTACCTCTATACATATGAGTTTATGTCTGTGCTTCCAGTTCTAGTCCATTAGTCTGCATTTCCAATACCATGTTATTTCTATTAATATTGCTTTGTAGTACAGTCTGAAGATGTGATACACACACACACACACACACACACACTCTCTCAGATATGAAAAAAATGATCAAGTCCTGTCACTTGCAATAACAGTTTTATGGACCTAGAGGGCATTATGCTAAGTGAAATAAGTTAAACAGAAAGACAAACATCCTGCAATTTCATTCACATAGAAGATAAAGAAACAAAAGAAAAACTGTTAAATTATAAGAGAAAAATAGTTATTAGAGGAAAGGTAGGGGAGGGCAGGTGGGTACACATGGTTAAAGGGGTCAGTTGTAAGGAATGGACCTAACACTTGATGATGAACGTTAACACAATATAAATAGATGTTGATATTTTTTATGCCGTCTACCTAAATAGATGTTGATATTTTTTATGCCGTCTACCTAAATAGATGTTGATATTTTTTATGCTGTCTACCTAAAACTTATGTAATGTTAAAAACCAATGTTTAATTTTTTTTTAAAGATTTATTTATTCATACAGAACTGGGGTACAGGCCAGAGATGCAGAGGGTGAGAGGATTCACCAGAGACAGAGTGGGGAGCAGAACAGGCAGATGGATGAAGTACACTGCTGAGGGGAGCAGCGGGCGGGGCAGGAGAGGTCTGCTGCGCCATGTGGTCACCTCCAGGGCAGGCGGGGATCGAACTCATGAAGAAGTGGCTTAAGCTTCTTAGTGTTGTGCTTTAACCCGCTGCGCCACCAGGGAGGCCCACCAATGTTTAATTTTAAAAATATGGTCAATTTCATGTTGTGTGAATTTCACCTCAATAAAAATAAAAACGGAGGGGGTGTCTTGTTGCCACATGAAGCTAGAGGGACAGATGACAACCTGAGCCAAGCACGGCACATCTGGAGCCAGCTCAGCTCTCTGTGTCTTCTGCAAAAGTCTAGTGTGAGGAGAGGGCCCAGGGGACACAATTTTCTGGCCATTTGTTAAATATTATCACTAACTACATCAGTATGTCTCATTTTTCCCCAAATAGAATTTGTTGTAAATTTAGAAACTCCCCTTTGATCTGAAATTATCAAGAAAAAAGCACTCCACAAAACAATTCCTAATTGTCATGCTTTTCAGGAAAGAATTGCAGGTAAGACCTGAGGTGAATCCCCACTACTTCTGGACCACGACTTTCCTGCCCCTGCCCAGGCTGTGGGGTGGGGGGAGGCATGGCCCCCCTTGGCAGTAGGAGCTCTAGGGGAACCCGGATGCAGGCCACTCTGCTGACCTGCTTCTGAAGTGCTGCTCTGGCCTTTCCGCCCATTCTCACACTCAACCCTTTCAGCCCTTAACCCCGTACAAGGTAGTATTTTAAAAGAAGTTAAGCCTGAAATGATTAATCAGGCTACAAGAAGAGGGAGCTCCTGAGAGTCTGGGAAAACACAGAGAAATGATGGTTTCTGCTCTATTGAAATGCAAATATGCGAGCCACAGACCCCTTTGTTAGGAAGCTTGAATGAAGCATTCTTGGGTGCCCTTCTCCCTCCATCTTTCTCCTGCCTCAGCTGCCTCAACACTGGCTTTGGGTTGAGGCCAGTTTTGCTGAGTCAATTTTGAAAAGTCAAAGCTAAGGTGGTAAATTAAGTGAATATAAAACTTATGCTTTATATATGTGTGTATATCCATATGTACACATATATAAAGCATATACAAAATGATATATATATATATATCTCATAGTAGTTTATTTTTACATCATTTTGTGCATTTTTCCATCTCAGTTGTAATCCCCTTGGGCTTCCCATCACTAAATCACCCGTGTGCCATCACCATAGTCTGGTGCATTTCCCTCCCCCCACTGTTTTTGATCCCATTCCCCACTAAATGTCTCTGGTATATAGCTGTTCATTATTTCCTTGTCGGGTCTGTTATAGTCCTACTTATGCTCCTTTTACATGGAGGAGAGGAAGTAGGGAATGTGTCTTGTGCAACCTGTTAAAGTCTTTACTTTTACTGTTTTATTTTTTTAAAAGATTTATTTATGCATACATAACTGGAGTACAGGCCAGAGGTGCAGGGGAGTGAGAGGATTCACCAGAGTGGGGAACAGGACAGGCTGACTGAAATACACTGTTGAGGGCAAGACAGGAGAGGTCTGCTGTGCCATATGGGTCAGCTTCCTGGCCAGGGATTGAACTTGTGGGGCAGTGGCTACAGATAACTTCATAGTGTTCTGCTTTAACCCTTTGTGTGGTGCACTTTTACTGTTTTTTTTTTTTTTTTTTTTTTTCAGACAATACAAGAAATGTTTATTGAGCATCTCTTGTTCCAGGGCCAGTGATAGGTGACAGGTTAGTGCAGCTTCCATCTGATGCAGTTTTGCTGTCAAGGGGTTTAATTTTTCTATAATTCAAGAAAAGGCAGTCATTTTTAGTTCTGACAACTTTGAAAGTTAAGGGATTAAGTGATGTCAGGATTCAGATTTCAATAAAGAGTCTCAGGGTGCTGATTCCCCATTTTCAAAGCACACATTCATTTTCCTTCATGGTGTTTTCAACCCTTGCAGTTGAAATAGTTCCTGGGAAGAGAGCTGGTGGGAAAGTGGGGTGCATTCCCACCCAATAGCTTGGCCTTTCCAGCCCTCAAGTTCTGGAAGGACGCCTGCGAGGGAGGGGGCAGGCCTCCAGGTGGGCCGCCTCGCGTGTCAGGCTGTCTCTGATGCCTGGGGCTCGGGCACGCCATGTGTGGGCCTGCGTGGCTCCGTCAACAGGGCTGCTCTGACATCTGCTGGGGAACAAAGCCCCAGTCCTGGAGAGGGAGCCCTCCTGATGTTGGGGCTGAGGGCTGCTGTGCACATGGCTGACTTTGAAAACCTTCCAAGACCACAGTCTGCTTGTTTGCACAGCATGTTGCTGCCATGTTCACTTAAGGTCCTCAGAACAACGAAGTTCAGGAAAACGCTCCACCATCCTGGAAATGCCTCTCTGAGAACCTCAGACACCCCACTGGTGCACTGTAGACCATGTCAGCTAAATGGCCATGCTGAGCTTTGCCCTGCAGCAATGGCTGTGAGCCGGGGTTCTCTAGACCCTCCAGGGAGGCTTTGGGCCTGAAGAGGGAGCAGAAGTGCCTGAGCTATTCACCCTGCCCTCTAATAGTAGCTTCATTAAGAAAGAAATCTGACCTTGGCTTCCTCATGAGAATATTGCTGCTTATGTCCTGCTTATGTCCAGTTTTCCTCTCGTCCTATTACTGGTACCCGTATTCAGTCTCCAAAATGTGCTGGATTGGACAATCAATTATATGATCACCTTGTTTAGTGATGACGCAGAACAGGGGCCTCTAGACCAAATGCATTTTCCACGGTCAGCCTAGCATTATAAACAAAAGTGAATGTGGACATTGGTCATCAGGACACGTGCTCTGACTTCCCACTGTGCTTACCTTCTCAGTCATCTCCACAGTTGTCTGCACATAGTGCATAACAGGTTTTCTTGTCTACTGAATGCACAATCTCTGGCCCCTATGGATAAGATGTGCAACTCATTTCTAGACCTTGTCTAATGACTCTGCTTGCCTAATGTTGGGAGCACTGACTGAATGGAAAATGGAAAGTTTGTGGGTAGCAGCCCAAGTTGTGGGAATATCTGGTGTAGAATATGACAGAATGAGACTTTTGGATAGGTTCAGAGATCTGAAGCTGATGATCTTATTTCCTAGTAGTATATCTGTCTGGATTTTGAGACTCCCTAATTTGGACATTCTTGCTCAGTGCTAGGTTAAGCATACTTTGAATCTGATGTCGGGGCCATGCAACAGACACCTGTATATGCAGTGGTTTCATCAGCAGAGATATTTAGTTACTGCAGGTATTTAGTCACCTGTAGGGAGCAGCTGGGTTGAGTTAATGCAGCAACTATGGCATCATGCTGCTCCAGTCTTTCTGTAGTGATCTTTTTTCTCCTCAAGGTCACAGTACGGCTGTGTCGCATTAAGCATGAGCAGTGACTGGCATCCCAAGTAGTAAGGAAGGAGCAGAGGAAAAGGCTTCCTTGCCTTTGTCTTCTTGATCTAGGTAGGAAGTCTTTCCAGGAGCACATGTGTCAGACCTCCCAGGTACCATCACTCAAATATATTTCATGACCCTGTGCCTCAGCAGGAAGCTGGGAGTTGAGAGGGGTGGCCATGACTGTCTTCTCACAGGTCTGGTAGAGGAAGCACTTCCTGATGGCAGGGCTCTTTTCACGACTGGAACAAACACTTGTCTTACCAAATGGATGAGCAGCGGGATGACAGTTTTGGGGATGATGAACAATATGTACCATGATTTTATGGGGAGAAATTTTTTTCTTAAATGCCCACCTTTTCTAAGATTCTATCACTAAAATCTGTTTTGCAGAACACTTTGGGTTAGCACCCCAAGAACTCACTATTTTGATAATTTTTATTCAAATCTCCTGCCTTATGAACACCATTGTCATAACACTATTATAAAATGTAGGTGATAAAAGCCATGATGTTCTCTGGTACAACTACTTTACCTGAGGAGTCTCAGTATTTACCTGAGGAGTCTCAGTATTTACCTGGACCTTATAGGGCAGGTAAGTCTGATAAACTTGTGGATTTGATGTGTAGGAGCCCACATTGAAGGCAGAGTCCTGACTGGTCTAGAGGATGTGTGTGGGCTGCAGCAGCAGTCACTGTGTTAGAAAGCACAAACTAGACCAGATTAAAAGTGTGAGGAATGTGCACATCTGTGTCTTACCTGACAGCTTTTTCGTGCTTAGATCCTTAATTTAAAGGATGCAATCAAAATCTCCCCTTCCTTCCTATGTTCTCTGTGAAAGCTCTATTCTGAGCTTTGCTGTGTCCTCTGAAGGTCCAGCCCCATGGAAGAAAGAGCCTACTCTTCCCAAAACTCAAAGTCCCAGGATGGAGGCTTATTAGTCCTCACTGGCCTGACCTGCCCCATTACTGTGGCCAAATGTCCTGAAATGAGTTGACTTGCTTAGGGTAGGCCTGGAGTTGGCAAAGTATGCCATTTTTGCAAATAAGATGGTTTTTGAAACACAGCAGTGTTAATTTGTTTAGTAATCTATGGCTGTTTTTGCTACTGGCAGAGTTAAGTAGTTGTACCAGAGAACATCATGGCTTGCACAGCCTAAAATATTTACTCTCTGGCTCATTATTATACAAAGTTTTCCACCTGACCATGGTCTGTCATGTAGTCTATCCATGCCGTATAAGGTTGGAATCAGCTTCATTCAGAGCACATAGGCTGAGAGTGGTAAATATCTCCATCCAAACAGCCCCCATGAACACTATCTTGCCAAGGAGGGAGTCAGGGTGCAGGCTTTTATATGATGAAAGCAAATCTGCTGTGTATTAACAGTGGTTAGGAGCAGGGACTGTACTGGAAAGGGCTGCTACACTTTCTTATGTCTCAGAGAGGTGTTGTGGTTTAAGCTTCATTGGGAAGATTTACTTTCTGGATTATGAAAATGATATTACTTTGCTGGGTTGCTAACTGGACATATTTGGGGAAAGAATATTGTGACATAAAGTAAATCCAAAAGTAGGTGATCATGGAGGTAGCGTGGAAGATATGTCATAAATTAATATGACTGAATCATGAGAGTAATTGGCTGATCATCGACGCTGCCAAAAACTATTGCTGAATTAATCAGTTCTACCTAAAGGACATACCTAGTGGCCTGACATGTTGAAATAGTCTGGTCTGTCTCAATATTTTAAGTGTCTTTGTTGAAAAGAAAGAAAAAGCATGCTTAGAAAACCTGTTGGACATAGCAAATTGATTGCGGGTAGTGACATAAAATTTCATTAATTATTTGATCATTAGAAATAACTGTTTGAAATGAATATGATGAGGTTTTTCAGGAATAAATATCAACCTCCCTGTTTAGCTAAAACAAGCACAAATATAAAACACCTGTGCAATATGTGCAAGATGAGGAGACCTGCTTTAATGGAGTCCATATGAAAAGCACCTGTACTGTTTGGTTGACCACAAATTCAACATGAGTCAGCACTATGAAAATTAAAAAATAATAGTGAGGGAATGGTGGTCTTTCAAACTATGGTGCTGGGTCAATTGGGTAGCCATATGGAAAAAGAAAGCTATCTTGACCCCTAACTCACACCATATATAAAATCAGTTCCAGATGGATTGCAAACTTAAACGTGAAAGGTAAAATAATAAAGCCTTTAAGAAAAAGCAACTCAAGGGAACACCTTCATGACCTTGGTGCAAGAAAAGATCTTTTTCTTTCCAGAATTCAAAAAGTTTTAGCCCTAAAGGAAAAGAAAATAAGTGAATTATTTAAAAATTAAGAATATTTTTAAAAAGAAATGGTAAACATGATTAAAAAAAAAAAGCTAGTGGAATGGGAAGAAATTCTATTTCTCTCTCTAGCTTACTCTCTTCCTTCCCCCACCCAAATAAAAGATTTTTAGCCAAAAAAATAACAGAAATTTCCTTAAGTCAGTAAAAATCTGTCAGAAAGCTCAATAGAAAAAAAATGAATCGGAGAAAATATTTGTATACCACACATCTGACATGATACTAATCTGGCTCGTCCACTGCTCCTCTCAGAAGTGTACTTCATAGATCTGCCTGTTCTGCACACCACCCTCCACCTCGTCTCTAGTGAATCTTCTCAGCCACCACTCATCTGCCTGTACCATTTCTGTATGCATAAGTAAGTAAATCTTAAAAAAAAAAAAAAAGTTATGACAGAAACTGGCCTTTGGGATGGAGCACTAATTGAGAAGGGTCTCGAGGGAGCACACTGAATTTTAGGTAATATTTGCTTCTCAATTTGAGTGCTGATTATGCAGTGTGCTCACTTTGAGAATAAATTGAGCAGCTCTTTTGTGACCTGTATACAGAATGTACATATACAATGCTTCAGCAGGAAGATATGACTGTTGGTAAATGTATCATGTAATAAAGCAAATTCAACTATAGTTGAATAGGGGTCCTAGGCTTTCTCATAGAAGCCTTTCAACAACTCTATGAGGGAGGTATTATTCCTCTCCAACAGTTGGGCATACTAACTGGAACAAACTTCTAAGCCCACCTAAATCCAGCGACACATAAACCTGAATGACCCATGTCTAGGCCTAGTCAATGTCTCATGTTAACTGTTTTTATAGCAGAGAAATTACAATCTGGTGACCCATATACTAGATCCTCTAGAAGAGTTGCCCTGCTTCATTTTTATAACTGGTTGCCGTAAATAATGAATTTCCATATTTTGTTGAAATATTAGATGATTTGATGATGGCTGTCTCTTTCCAACTTATTAATGAAGTATGTGTGCTCTCCAATTTTCCGTAGTCCCCACTACTCTCTACTGTTCATCTTGGTTCCTTCACTCATTAACTCCTATGGTTTGCTACCTCTGATTTAGAACTGCCCAAGTTGTATTCAGAATATCTCTTTTCTTCTACTAATTATAATTTGAGTTCCTGTTTATGTTGTGGTATTTTCTATTCCCATCTCTTCCAATGCCAGGAGTTTTTTTTTTTTTTTTTAAATATATATGTATGAGGCCCTTCCTGGTGGCGCAGCGGGTTAAGCACAGCACTAAGAAGCTAAAGCCACTTCCGCATGAGTTCGATTCCCGCCTGTCCCAGAGGTGACCACATGGCGTGGCAGACCTCTCCTGACCCGCCCGCTGCTCCTCTCAGCAGTGTACTTCATCGATCTGCCTGTTCTGCTCCCCACTCTGTCTCTGGTGAATCCTCTCACCATCCCTGCACCTCTGGCCTGTACCCTGGTTCTGTATGCATACATAAATAAATATTAAAAAAAAAATATGTATGAAAGATACCTGTACCCCCATGTTTATTGCTGCTTTATTTACAATTGGAAAAACATGGAAGCAGCCCAAATGCCCAAAAGTAGATGACTGGATAAAAAAGATGTGGTACATATATACAATGGAATATTACTCAGCAACCAAAAAAGAGAAACACATGTCTTTTGCAGCAACTTGGATGGAGCTGGAAAAGATCATGCTTAGTGAGATAAGCCAGAAAGAGAAAGAAAAATACTGGATGGTTTCACTCATAGCAGGAGTATAATGGACCAGGCGAGAAAATAACAAAAACAATGAACAACCACATACCAGAGACATTTTGCGGGGGTGGAGTGGGGAATGGGATCAAAAACGGGGGGTGGGGAGGGAAATGCACGGGATTATGGTGATGGCACACGGGTGACTTGGTGATGGGAAACCCATGGGGATTACAATTGAGATGGAAAAAAAATGTACAAAATGATGTAAAAATAAACTTTTGTAATATATATGTATATGTATATATATGTATGTATGGTATTGTTCATCGGTTGGTACTGTGCCCCTGCTGTATACCAGCTGACTTTTCACCTAGGATCAAACATCACTCAAGGATGGGGAGAGTTCTGAGAAATACATCGTTAAACAATTCCCTTGTACAAATGTCATAGTACTAACAGTAGGTTCAAAGTCTAGCCTTTAACTTCAGCATCACAAACAGACTTTTCAGTCACGATTGTCACAGTGCTGAGAGGCACCTCCATCTGTGGCTGATATTCAGTCCAGGTCATTAGAAGTTCTCTGTCTCTGAAGCCCTTCTTGGATTTTTGTTAGTCTCATTGTTTTCAATGAAGCAGATCCTTTAACAGCTTTCATCACTTGATTCTTGTTCTTCAAGATCATAGTTATGGTGGAATGGGACATGCCTGACTGGGAAGCAATAACCATCACTGATTTTCCACTTTTGTAGTCCTTAATCACTTTTAATTTTGTTTCCAGGTCAATCACACAATATGGCCTCCTGCTGGCAACATTAGCAGTGGATTGTATATGACTTTTAGGGACTGGGATGAACAAAGCATGATGAGACTAAATCATGCACCTTTGGGATGGAGCACTAATTGAGAAGGGTCTC
>NW_004567118.1:23998490-24078592 GCF_000260355.1 Condylura cristata | reverse complement strand
GCAACACCATAGTAGATGTATTCTGTCACTGACTGAAACATTGTTATATAGCATACAGATGTATCTCAATTTGATATTTATAAAATACACTATTCATTAGTAAACATCGCTGCATCAATTTCATGGGACTGTGATTTGAATAGGTAAGTGCTTCAAGAGATCTTGAAATCATCTCTTGCCCATCACTGATTTATTCAGTGTTTTTAACAAATGTTTGTTACATGGAAGGCACTGTTCCCAGCAAAGGGGTGTGCAGCAATGAACAAGTATTTGACTTCCCTGTCTGCTTGGAACCACAATAGAGAGAGGGCAGGTAGCAAATGCAGACACATACTTACACACTTACATCCTTACATAAAGTTATGCAGTGAGAAGTTGTTAAAGCAAAAAACTTAGGAGGGAAAGGAATAAAGTATAATGCAGTACTAGAGCGTAGGAGGCAGTCCTAATAATTGGAGTGAATGAGCAAGTCACTAGGATATCTGGGAAGAGAAGTGCAGCAGTAGAAAGAAGCAAGTGCAAAGGTCCTGAGGCAGGAACTGTTGGGGAAGTAGGAAGGAGGTCACTATGGTGGGGGTAGGAAGCAATAGGGAGCGAAATATAAAAGTGGCCCAAGAGAAAAAGGAGGTTGGGAAGAGGCGAGGTCTAGCTACTTGCAGGCCTTTTTGTTTGTTTGTCTTAAAATATATACATAACGTACACACACACACACACACACACACATACATACATACATATTTTTGCATCATTTTGTGCCTTTTTCCATCTCAGTTGTAATCCCCTTGGGCTTCCCATCACCAAATCACCCGTGTACCATCACCAGAGTCCAATGCATTTCCCTTCCCCCACTGTTTTTGATCCCATTCCCCGCTCCAACCCCACACAATGTCTCTGGTATATGGCTGTTCATCATTATCACTATTTTCTCGCCTGTTCCGTTATATTCCTACTTGCAGGCCTTTTGACACCTCTGGAATTTTTGGGAAGTGCACTGGGGTCCATTGATGGGCTTTGAGTAGGAAAATGATACCCAGTTTTCTAATCCTCATAGTTTGCTATTTTCTCTTTTCCTACTTCCCTGTCTGTATCTTAGATCTGCCAAGAATTGTTTTTGCCCCATTGAGGGCTCTTAAAGCCTAAGAGGATGCTGACAGCAAGAAGTACTTTCATAGTTAAAAATGTCAACTCCGATACCCATCCAGATGAATGAAAATGAGTAACTGAAAATAAGTCATTTAAAAAATAACAATAACACCAATTGATTAAATTTATTAGAATTGTTATTTGTAGACATTTTGCAAAGTAAATAAGTGTTTATTTTGTCATTAGTGTTATTTTTTTCCCATAGACTAAGAATCTAATTATACATTCTTTTAAAGCACATGGTATTTCAGAGGCACTGTTTTCTGGTGAGATGCTAGGAAATTGCGGAGGAGAGAGACCGTGAAATAGTGTCCTGTGCGTAGAATTTTCCAGACTCGCTTTACTTGCGTCATTTGTGGAGAGTCTTCCTCGAACCTTATATTCTGCTGCTTGTCAGTTTGGGTTTACAATACAGCAAGTTTCCTACTTTTTCCTTCTCAAAGGTATTTTAATGGGAGACTGGAAGCAATTTTAAACAGAAAGGCAGATGCGTATGGCTAAGGAAATTTGTCCGTGGAATGTTAACTGAAGAAGCCCTATTAGTATCCATGAATTCGAGTAGTGGTTAATGAGTGTAGGGAATGAAGCTGCTGACAGGGGAGAAATCCATTTAAATAAGCCTGGGAGAAAAAGACCACAAATTCAGAGTAAGAGCCATTGCCAACCAAAGGTTAATGTGAAAAGTAATGGTATTTATATGTAACCCAGTGGAGACAATGAAACTGTAACTAGGCTAACATGAAATCAGGACGTTACTGTGCATATTTTGACCGAGGTTGCTGAGAACGACCTCCCTAGGCCAGTGTGAGGCCAGCTTTGAGCGTTGCCCAGAATGGACAGAAGATGCTTGGTCCCCTGAATCAGGAAAATTTAGTGTAGGTTGCAGGGAGCAGGGACATTTGGTGATAACTGACCCTCTGGATTTTGTCACATGGCAGAAGGCTGACCTGGACAAGCCCCCAGTGTCAGTGTCCCAGGGCTTCCGTCTACACACTGTGATTTTAAATAGACATCCAACCCTAGCCTGAAAATAAGTGCAAATGTAGTGAATAGATAGTAGTTCTGTTGTCTTGTCCTGGTGGGAATTTTTTCCTCATTTATTTTTTCAACTCTTTAATAAATATTTATAGAGTGTCTAAGATTTCACAAGCTCTAGCCTGGTCCATGTAAACAAATAATTAAAATAATTGCAGACATGTGTGATAATGGAGATTGGACAAAGTGCCTTGGGAACGGGCATCACTTATGTTTATCACTTATTTACACTTAGTTTCTTGTGAATGTGTACACAAAAGGTAATCTTTTCACAAACCATGAAATCAATTTTCTTCTTAGATTCATTTTGTGCATCTGTTTCAAATAAAATGGAAGGGCTTAGCTGTGCTTAGTGGAATTCACCTAAATGTCCAGCCCCTTGCTGGTATCTGGGATAATGAGGCAGGGAATGTGGTAAGAGGTGGGGCCAGGGGACTGCAGGAATGACCTCAGTCCCTTCACGGCAATGAACAGATGACTTTGACTGTCCTGCTGGTGGTCATAAGACAGATCATTGCGAAATCCTCCAAGATGGCTTTTCCTTCGGATTTCAGTGGAAGTGATGATTTGTAGAAAAAGTCACCCACTCTCTTGAAGAGTTCTTAGTTCCTTTCTACTTTTCTCATGCCTCTTGTTCATAAAGGTGGCCTGAAGCTCTTTCAGACCTTTCTTGTTTTTTTTCTCCCCAACCCAACTCATTAAAAATACATGGTCTGCAAAGCACAGATGAGTAGGTAATAGTTCACAATATAGATAGCAAATAATCCCAAATAAATGTTTTGGGAAAGGCGATAAATGGCAATATGTTTTATAAGTAATATACAAATGACTTCTCTTCCTGAAAGATCCAGATAATATCTAGGCAATGATGCAAAATAATGAATCAGCATTTAATGAAGCTGAGATGTCAAACAGGATATGTCTTTTTCATTGTTCTGTTGCATCAACATTTTGTCTGTGTGTGTGTGTGTGTGTGTGTGTGTGTGTCCTTGCGCATTTGCTCTATCTGGTGAATTTTAGAATCAGTTTGTTACATTCCATAAAATTCCACAGTGAATTTAGATGAGAAGAATTTGAATTTGTATATTGATTTGGGCAGAGCCTGCATCTTTATAATATAAAATTCTCTTGCCCAATAAATGATGTATCTCTGTTTAATTCTTTTATGTTCTGTTGTGCTAATTTATAGGCTTGTGTGTATGGGGCTTATGCATTTTTTTAGGTGTTTGTATATTTTTTATAGTTATATAAAATGAAACTCCTTTCCCCCCTAAAATATTTCCAGCAAGTTAATGCTGCTGTATAGGAAAAATTTCATCTATTATGTTGCTGGATCATTTTAATAGTTTAATAGTTTCTCACTGATTCTTTTAAATTTACTAGCTAGATTAATATTACCACCTGAAAATATTGAGTGATTTCCTGCCTTATTCCCCAGTAATTAAATCTTTGTTTTCCACTTAGTGATTGCACAAAAATACCATCTTAGATGGCAGTGGGAGCGCACATTCTAATTTCATTGAGAAATTAATTTAATACTTTGCTATAGCTTTCTGATTGTTACCCTCATTAGATGAGGAAGTCCCCTTCTAGTTCTCATTCACTCAGGATTTTTTTTTTTAGTAATAGTTTTTTTTTTAGTAATAGTTTGACTGGGCTCTAATTCATATTGCCATTCAACCCATTTGCTGAAAACAAATAATTCAATGGCTTTTGGGGCACTCACAGAGTTGTGCAATCACGCCACAATCAAATTCAGGACATTTCATCACCTCCAAAAGAAACCTCATGTCCCTTAGTTGTCCCCCCCAACCCCAACGTTACTAGATTTGGTTGGTAGCTTGTCTTCAGGGTATAGAAACTCCTGATATCATCTGGGGTTACTGAACTGTGGGGCTTTTTGTTTTGATTCTGTCCTTGACTCCTTGACTAATTTGAGAGGACTTGGGATATCCTGGCTTAATATTTTTTTTTATGTAAAATCTTCTCCTAAGGTTGCCCTAAGACATAGACAATATTGATTATTAACACATACACATGGAGGACAGCCTCATGTGGTAGACTTCTGGATATAATTGCACTTAGAGGATCTTAGTGATGGAGGGGTATTCATAGTATTAAGATATGGAGACCAGAGGGGAAAAGCTTGTCTTGAAGGCCAGTGGTATTTTCCGAGTTGTAGACATTAATCTACATAATGTGGTGACCATAAGTTTATTAAATGCTCTGTTCTCTATATGGAGCAATGAGAGCGCTGACTCTGGAGCACTTGCCAAATAAATTCTGAGGGGCTTGGGGGTTGAATGATTCCTTCCAACTTGTTTCTCAATAATGCCACGTGCCCTTAAATTATTTCTCCCTTAACCATGATTTCTTTCTGGTCTATTACCATTTGTTAAAAAATACATATATCAGAATGGGTTTCTGCTCTGATGAATGAAAGGGTGGTATGTCAGAACTGGGGATGTTGTCATGTCACAGGGGACTAGTGGAAAACTACACACCCACACTTTCTCCAGGCTTCTGTGATTGTTCTCTTGTTTAACATCCCAACACTCCAATAGTAGATTCTGATTGTCCTGGCAGATAACATCTAGTCCACAGTCTTACTGCTTTTAGAATTTCCTCAGGGGAGCTTTGCCACTTCACAAATCTATCCACACATCTCTTCCACTACTCCCCTGAGCCAGATGCCCAAATACCTTCCTCTTAACACCTTAAAACTAGTGTCTGTTTCCTGATTTTTCTTAGCCCCCATGTAGACACCTTCACCCCTCAAGATATAGCCCAAACCACTGGTCACCTTGAATAACACTGCACCAAAGATGCTGTGTGTCAGAGACTGCTTGTCTCCCTTCCTGGCCTTCTTTCCTTTTCCCTTTAATAACAAGACTTTAGTTCCCACTGACCACATGTTTGGGAGTGAAATTGTGTTTCTCAGCCTCAAGTGCCATTAAATCCTGGCCAGGGGAGCTTAACCAGAAATGATAAAGTGGGGCACACAACCTTCCTGCTAGTTTCCTTGGAAGAAAAGTGTTTCAGCTTCCTACTCTCTCCCTTGACCAGCATGTGGGAATGTAGGCATGAGGGCACCCTCTTGGATCACAACAGGAAGCTGTCAGTGGAGGAGGAAGAACAAAAGAGCAGAAGGATCTCAGGTCTCTGAAGTTCTGGCATCATGGCACCAGTCTCAGACTGCTTAAACATCAGTGGAGTGAGGGAGACGTTAACTTCAGTTGGATTCAGCTACAGCTCCTTTGGCCCTTGCTAGAAAATATGAGACATAAACTTTGGGATAATGAAAGGGAATATTATAAGATAATGCATAGTTGTTTAGTGGAAAACAGGAAAGAAAAAAAAAAGTGGGATCTTGTCTAATCTTGGAAAATGAAAAGTATTCGAGTTACGCATCAGGAACAGGAACTCTTAAGTTGTTTTTTCCTTCCCTATTAATCCAAAGGAAGGAATTTCTGATATCCTATCCGTTTGCTTTCATTTGGGTCACACAAAATGTAACACTAGGCAATGAAATAATACTTCTAAGCAAACTTTGAAATTGCTTTATGATAAGCATCATTAAAAAGAAAAGTTTTAGAGTTGCTTTTAAGACCACATATATTTAAGAAATACACACACAAAAAATCCATCCACCTTATTAATTGAAACGCACACTTCATTTTGATATATATTGATCTCATGACATGATCTCCTTCCTAAATCATCATGTCTAGTGCTTTTAAAACTCGCATCTACCCTCCAAGGATAGAGTTCAAAGTCTATCTAAATGATGGCACTCTAGTTCTGAAAATAATGTCAGAGAATTTCATTAGTCATAAAGTTGCTTACTAAAGTTCCTTACTAAAGGAAGTACCCCGCTTCCCAAGGCGAAACAAAGAGTTTTGCACACCTGAATTGACCACAAGTTTTAATATGTTTGCCAATGCCAATTATGTATCAACTGGAATTCACTGTGACTTCTACTTTGGTTACTACTGCTATCAATACTGAAACTCACCGTGACACAAACGAGCTCAGGTCTGGTTGCGCTTGGAATTTCGTTTTCAGCAGGTGGTCAACGGCAGAGACATTTCACACCAAACCTGAATAGGTCTGTAACTCTGTCTTAGAAAACAGCTTGCCTATAAATATGTCACTCTCAGACAAAAGCTGGATGGATGTGAGACCACTTCAGACAAAAAGCAGATAAATTCCTGCTTAACATGTACCTGATGCTTTATGATTTCTGCCTGGGTTCAGATTTCCTGGATCAAATGTTCCCAAGCCCTGTGAGGTCATGTGGTTTCAGAGACATAAGTTAAGCTTGGTGTATATTACAGAGAAGCCATCCCATCCGGGTGTGACCACGCTGAAGGTAAGTGTTAATCCCAATCTGATTTCATATGTGTGCAACAGCTGTGGGGAACATTAGGTCTACCATCTGTGTCCAATGGAGCCATTTCCTACCACTCAGCCTCATATGGCCCAAAAGTTAATTTAGTGCATATTGGGAAATTCCTGAAACAACATGAGACTTTACACCATTTTTCCATCAAATCCTTGGAATTTTTGTTGATGTTTAGAGAATCCAAGGAGGTGTGAAACTGCAGGGCTGAGGAATGGAAGAATTTACTCAGAAAATCTGGGACACTTATTAAGTTTTCCTTTTTTCAAGTTAAATTCATGTGTTTTTGCTAGAAGCAACCTAATGTCATACTTGGATAAAAACTGTCCTCGAACATTAGGAGCAAAATCCTACAAACAGATGTTTGTTTTCTGTATCAAATTGGTAATGCAGATCATCTAGAAGAATCAAACTACAGTTGACCTTTAAACAACACTGGATTTAGGGGTGCTGGTCTTTCCTTCCAAGTTGAAATACACCTATCAATTTGACTCCCTTCTACAAGGGATGTCATGGGTGATATGGTGGTGGGAGAATTATGGGGACTACACATCAGGGGAAAATCAAATATTGCACAAAAATAAACGATGTAAGAAAAATAACCAATTAAAAAATGTAAGAATGAAACAAACCTACCTTGTCTCTCAAGTGTCCAGTTCTATGCAGCAAGTAGAAAATAAAATGCACCCACAAAGGAAACCTTCTTTTTTAAATCCTAGAATTTGCAACTTTGCTTGAAAGACAGAACCTCTTACTATAAAGAATCTGTGAGGCAAAGACCTTCATTCATTTATCTTATTTCTGTTGAATGACCTTTATGGAACAGGTGCTGGGTATCTCTGGGATTTTTTGAATTTTAGCCACAGAAACATGTGTTTTTCTAGAATATCAACTGATATTAACTTTTATCTAAAATCTTTGAGAGGCACATAGCATGGTACCCAGACTCAGAGGTAGGATCCTGGAGCCAGCACATTATAAATATCTCACCTGGGGCAAGTTACCTGGAGCTACTTGAGTCTCCTCATCTTACTAACTAGAATTTTAGTAATCACCTCATAGGTTGTTGAGAGAGCTTATTTTGCTAATACATGTGGTGTACATAACAGCACTTAGTACTTAGCAAGCTTCTAAATGTGGGCCATCATAACAGTGGGTAATATGAAAATAGTCTTGGTATTATGGATTTGAATACATTGCTTACATTCTCCAAGCTTCAATTTGCCCATCAGTAAAATGAGGCTAATTATACCATGCTACCTACCTCACAGAAAAACTGATTCAAGGAAGGCAGTATATGTAGAAGTGTTTTATAAACAGTAGTGTCTTACATACTTCAAAGCTATTTTCATTCTGTTAAGCTCTTAGAAGATTACTATAAGGAAATCGCTTTGTGTGTTCAATTCCCCATGTTATACTTGCTAAGTAAAAACACAGAAAAGAAAAGCAGGCTTAAACTCTTTGGCAGAAAAGGGAGACATTCTTGATTGTAATCCCACCAAATTCAACCTAGTGGAGAAAGAACTGCTCAGAAAGAGACTAGGAAGAGACAATGGATGCTGGACCACCAAAATACAATAAGGGTGGCATGTGACCCATGTTGGGCCAATCGGATGCCCCCTTTGATGGAATTTAATCCTTGAGTGGAGAAACAGGAAATTGGAAGCAGTCAGCATTCCATCCACGGGGCTGCGGGCTCTTCCCAAGCATGGCGCCCTGGTCCCTGATGCTGCCTGGGCTGCTTCTTCCCCTCTGTTTCCTACTTTTGTCTTCTGACACTTTGTCAGTTCTGTGAGCCCCGATCCTTTCCAATAACTTGCCTTTACCCTAAGCCAGACTTGATAACTGTTGCTGACAACAAAGAAGTCCTGCTACTTGCCCTAATCTTTTCTCTAAGGGCAGCTATGGGGATAATAGGTCCTGCTCTAGCCTCTTTCATGCCCAGTGCTTTTTGCACCTTGCCATGTGTACTCTGGTGCAGCTAAATAGCTCTTTATCATCCTAAAGGCTATTCATGTACATTATAATTTACTCATTGGGGGCCCTCCATGGTGGCTCAATGGGTTAAAACACAGCACAAGGAAGCTCTCCGAAGCCACTGCAGTATGAGTTCAATCCCTGCCCCAGAGGTGACCCACATGGCGTGGCAGTCCTCTACTTAAGACACCTGCTTCTCCCCTCAGCAGTGTATTTCAGTCAGTCTGTCTGTTCTGCTCCCCACTCTGTCTCTGGTGAATCCTCTCACCCACCCACATCTCTGGCCTGTATCCCTGCTCTTGTATACATAAATAAATAAATCTTTTAAAAAAAATCACTCATTGGACAAAAATTTATTGTGTATCTAGACATCACTTTAAGTGCTGGGATGTACCAATGAACAAAACCAATGAAATTCTGTACACTCTTGAGTTTACATCCTAGTGGAGAGAGACAATAACTGAAGTATGTGTGTGTGTAGAATGTAAAATGTTAGGTAACGCAATGGCTCTGTCAAACAATGAAACTGCAACCGGAGGAAATAGAGGGAAAGCGTCAAAGGTGAGAGCCTATTGCAATTTTAAATTGAGAGAGTAGGGAAGGATCATAAGCAAGAGGACATTGAAGCAAGACGGAGTGAAGAGATGAAGAGCTTTGTGGATGCTAACAGGAAGAGCACTTCCTAGTGGAGGGGATGGAAGGGACATCCCTGCAATAGCAGAAAGACTCCATGTGGCCTGAACAAGAAAGCACGTGTAGCTGGAGGAGAGTGAGCAAAGGAGAACGTGGTAGGTATGGGGCTGGGGAAGTAACTGGATGGAGGGCAGATAACCCTGAGCCACTGGTGGGCCTGGTTACTGATGACTTAAGAAGACCGCTGAGCATACTGAACAAATAATTGACATAACCAGCTGAAGAAACAATTGACATTGTAACCTGTATGTTTCTCTTCTGTGCCCAGCACCCGTTGGCTTTCAAGGACCTTCACCATGTGGGTGCAGTGGCTTCCATGTTCTGCTCTGCCTCAGTAAGGCTGGTCTCTTACCTCAAACTTGAAGAGTCCATGCATTTCCATGCCCACCAGGCCTTCCCTGGTGGTGCAGTGGGTTAAAGCACAGCACTAAGAAGCTAAAGCCATGCCCAGTCCACTCTTCACTCAAACCTCAGCACCCTTGTAGGGCCATTTCCATCTCTGTCTCTTTCCTCTGGCCTACACCTTCCAGCAGAGACTTAGCATAACTGCTCTAGTCTTTTGTTGAATGTTTCAAGAATGCTTGTCTTTTCTATCTAAAGACTATAGATTGTAAACTTAGAGCACAAAAGCACCATGTCTTGTCCTTCATTTGTAGCCTCTTGTATGCATGATGAAATCAGTTTCGTGTTACTTGAAACAATCTCCAAGGCTCTCAGCATGTCTGGGTTCTGTTTCAAAGGTTTACAATGGCTCCTTCTTTCCTAGGGGGCCCTGGAAAGTTACAAACGAATGTGTAGCTACATGGTTTGTTCAAGTAACAGAACCGAGTTACAGTGTAAGAAGACCAATCATCACAGTCCATTAAATTGTGCTTGTTTAGGGAAAGTCAAGCTTCAGGCCTTGGGTGAGCAATCAAGGGACACAAGGCCATACAAGCCAGGTCTGGGGGCTTTGCCCTGGCCCCAAGAACAAGTCCCAATTGTCCGTTCTGCTCTCATACATGTTGCCAGCATGGAAATGCATTCATTAGCTCTGCAGCCGAGTGGCACAGGCAGTTCTGAGATCCCAGGTCCCGTATGAGGTTAACTAACCTTCCATAAACATTAACACCCCTGAGAATGGAGTCCTGTAATTATGGAGGCATATACCTGGCCCCTGAGTACTTGTCAGTTTACAGAACTCATTCTGTGGACCTAAGTGCAAATGCAGTTTGCAAGGCAATGTTTATAGCTGTCACAATTCTGTAAGCAGACTGCCTGGGCAGAGAGGCTGGGGCTGTGTATTAATGGGAATACACCTGCAAGACCAGGGTGCAGAAGTCTCCTCAGACAGATGCCTGGGCTCAGAACCCCGCCTAATCCTTCACATTAACTTTATTATTTATGTGAATGCAAGGGGTGCAAATGAAAAGTCCTATTTTCAATGAAAAAAGAAATCATGTTGCCCAGCAACTTGCAGATTTCCTCTGAAGTCAGAACCAGAATATACGCCTATTTCTCAAGCTCTTATCTTAAGTTACTGAGACAGAAGATCTGGGATTAGTTGCATCTTTGCCATGAAGTAGTTCTAGAATGTTGTCTGGGTTAAACTCTTGGTGTCTGAATACAGGCAACGCTGGATGCAATTTCCAATATCCTTTTCCATATTCACATTCTGTGACTCTAGGTTTCTTTAAGTTCCAGGATGTGTCCACTTATAATGAAGAAATAGAACTTGTGCTGGTAGTCTCTGGATTATAAATAATTTGGCTATTTATTCCCCTAATCTCTGTAAGACTGACAACTAACTCCAGGAATCAGTTCCTGGAGTCACACAGCTTCTGCAGAGGTCAGGTTCATACCCTGGTCCTCTGGTTCTCGATCTAGTGTTTCCTACCACTCTGAGGCTTTTTCTAGAGACACTGGCCTCAAAGATGTAGACATGTCACAAAAGGAGTTATAAGAACTATAGAGATGCTCAAGAGCAGGGCATCAGGAAATACAACAAACTGCGAAGACACTAACAGAGACTGGCAAAGGCAGAGGCAGTGCTGGGAGCATCCAGAGCAACCCAGGTGACTATGCAAAACCATGCAGCTGCTTTATTTTGTGTGTTTGTTTTCCTCTTCTTATCAAGTCATAATTGGTGCATAATATTTTATTAGCTGTGAGTGTACATCATGATGATTCAATATTTGTATTCATTGCAAAATGCTCACCACCCTGTCTCATTAATATCCATCACCTCAACTAGTTACCAACTCTTCCGTTGTTGCTGGGGACATTTAAGATGTATTCTCTTAGCAAGTTTGAAATATGCAATACCATTTTACTAACTACCATCACCCCAGTAGGACTATCACTTTGGATAACACTTTAAGGGGACACTAAAATATGCACACAGTTATGGTTATTCATAACAGCTTTAATTAATAGTCATCCCTAACTATTAATGATACAAGATACCAGAAACTTCTGACATCTCCATACTTGGGAAAACTACTTAGGGTTAAAATGACATCTCCATACTTGGGGAAAAAAGGAACCATCTACTGTTACAAGCAAGCTACAGATGGACAAGGAAGAGCTAAAGAAGATACACGTTAAAAAATACATACTATGGGGCCCTCCCTGGTGGCGCAGCGGGTTGAGGCACAGCACTGAGAAGCTTAAGCCACTTCTGCATGAGTTCGATCCCCGCCCTAGAGGTGACCCACAAGGCATGGCAGACCCTTCCTGGCCAGCCCGCTGCTCCCCTCAACAGTGTGCTTTGTTGATCTGCCTGTTCTGCTCCCTGCTCTGTCTCTGGTGAATCCTCTCACCCACCGCATCTCTGGCCTGTTCCCCAGTTCTGTATGAGTAAATAAATAAATCTTAAAAAAAAAAATACATACTATGGGTTGGCCTTTGTATGAAGTTATAGAAAAGACAGAAAAAGGGATGCTATTGTCTAGAGCCTGGAGCAAGCTAGACTGGGATCCATGCAAGGCCATGGAAGTATTCTCCTTCTTGATTGTGTGGTAATAACACAGGTCTACATTTATCAAAACTCACCCAACTCATCAGAATGGGTAAACTCTATTGTAATATCCCCCTTATAAATGATACCTCAATAAAGTTGGTAAAAGGAAGAAAAAATGGCTTGCCCCCAAACCACTGAATGGTGTGCAAGCACAACAATGTGTGTCTTGCTCGTTCCCATTCAAGAGCAATTAGAGGGTGCTGCCCAAGGCAGAGGGCTGGCAGGACAGGATGGGAGGCTCCCTTGGGTGCTCTTCTCGGAATAGAGGGTGCACATCCCTCTAGTGGAAGTTCCAGCCAGGCGGTTTGCATGTCCCTCCAGCAGGCTGGCACCCAGCCAGGGCAGATGTGGAAAATCCACTTTGCTACTTTTATCTCTGATGGAAAGCCTTGTTTAACTGTGTTTACAAAGCCACGGTCTGGTATGGTTTAGATTTGCAACTCGGAAGGTTGCATGGCTCCTTTTAAAGGAAGCAGGCTCTTCAGAGAGCAGACATCCCCCAGAGGAGGCTGGGGGACCCACAACTCACTATTGCAATTGCCAAGGAGGAACAGATTGGGTTAAGGACTTGAAATTCCCCAAGGCTAGAAATTCGAGGCGAGGGTGAGGTGAAGGGAGAAAGCGTTAACTGTGGGTTTTGATGCTGCAAGTACTTCCTTGACCTTGAATCTCCTTTGGTTTCTGACTGTGGAAGAAAAGAAGCTTTTTAATAAAATGTAACTGATATGTACTGAGGATCCAAGTTTGTGATTCAATGTGCCAGATGCTTGGGAATGCAAGATGAGCGAAAAAGCTTGCTTTGAAGAAGTGTTCAGTTCAGTCTAAAGAAATATATGGACATAAATCATGATTCAGCCTGGTCACAGGCTTTGTCATGAAGCTGGAGTTCTCTGGAGCATTAGAGGGCTAGGGACAGACACAGCAGCCACCCTAGGATGCCTAGGTGGCCCTTGGACTCAGAGGGCTGGCCAGTGTCTCCACACTTCTCCGTCCTTCTCTGGAGCCTGAGACCTGCAGACCCCTCCTCGCTCAGCTCTCTTGTTTCTCCCTAGTGCTGACCCAAACTTGCCCAGCCCGAGGTTTCCTTACCAGACTAGCCAGTCACAAACTAACCCTTCCCCCAGGAGTGAAGAGGAGTAGATGAATACTCAGAGTGGACTAAATGTCTCTAGATTCCAAATTGGAATTCTAGAATAGTGTGTACAGTAACTGGGTCCATTTTCAAAGGTGGTTCCAGAACTACACTTGATTAGTGCTCAAAAATGTTATCAAGGGATAGAAATTGGACAAAACAAACCAAAGACATTTCTGAAACTGACATCAGCATCATATGAGTCATAGTTTTATGATAAATAACAGGTGTGCATTGGGCAACAGTGGCATATCAGGTGAATCAGAATTCTAAAGATGATCTTGATCTTCCGCACCCTACCTCAATAATCTTCAGTGGTTTAGCTCCCTGTTACCTATGAATCCTAAAGAAAATCCCACTTGGTGCCTGCATGTGTAAGGGGAGGAATGTGGCCGGTCCTGAGACTGTCTTGCCTTACAGAATTCGTTGGATCTTAAGGAAACCATCCCATGTAATGGCGCATCCATGATTCCCACTGTGATAACGATCAGTCCCAAGAAAGACTTTTCAGTTCCCTTTGTTGCCATCAAAGTGACTCTTTCAAAATCCTTGCTCCCATTCCCCCCCACCACCACCCCCCACCAACACACACACCTATTCAGGATATTTGCTGAACTGCTCCAGAATGAAGCTGCTCTTTTCACTGGCAAATTAACCAATCTGGCCCCAATATAGATTATGCTTTGAGTTTTGGTTATTCAGCTGCAGTGGCTGAATTTTCTCTAACAGCTAAATTTACCCCATCACCCCGAGATCCCAGTGCTGACAAACATGCATCTTTCCTTTCCAACCTATGATAGTCTCTGCCCACTCGGCCTGTGGCACTCCCCTTGTCCAGTCTTCTGCAGGTGCTGGCCCTGTGGCCACCGGGGTGGGAGACAGACCTGGCCTGAGGGGCTCATGGCATGTCATACCTGACGTGAACTTACCACACGCCAGTAATTGGCCACCACACTCAGCAGAGCCCATGTCTGCTTGGTCCATGGGGTCTTCCAGGAAGATCTGGATTTAATCTTCCCCAAGTTTAACCATGTCAAAGCCAGTTCTCATCCTATACTCCCTGGTGAGCCCTTGAGCTCTTCCAATCCAACATGCTCTCTCCTCTTTCTGATTTCTCTGATACTTTTATGCCAGGAGATTTAGCACTCAAATCTGACTTTATTGCTCCTTTCCAGTGGCTCTATTCTACATTGCCAGGATTGTGGATCAAGCTTACAGTTTTCTTGACCACTGTCCCCACTCTCCCTTTCCTTTCCACTGCCGAATCAATGCTCATAAATACTGTTGGTTGATCACTGACATGCTTCTAGTTCACAGGACTTCTTGGAATATTACTGCTTGCTCCAACTTGTGCTGGCCCATTTTAATCACTGTTCAATGAGTCAGAAAAGGGGTGGTGATGTTACCTGCACTCAGTTCTTCTTGCTGGGCATAAACATCCCCTCCAGTATGCGGTAGAAACTGTCCATTTCTGACAACCAGTCTGTGAGGGCCTGGGCCAGATTTTAATGAGCATTTTATGGGGAAGTGAAGCCATGCTTGCTGTTTTCATCACTGACCTTGTTTTCTGTCTATGTGATCGCTGTAAAAATTCAGAGTAGTTAAAAAGTAAGTCTGAATTTTTTTCTTCACAATTGATTCAGTCTTTATTTCCTGAATTAATTCTTCCTCTGAATATTATGCTCCCTAGATGTCACTGCAGGGAAGTCACCAATCTCAATACAGGGAGGGGCAGGGTGATTAACTAGAGTTTCAGCATGATGCAACATAGTGGTAGACGCTTCCTGGGTTCACAAAGGATCCAGTGTTTGGGAAGGCCCAGGCAGTGTTAGGGTCATGCTGTGCTCCATCCCTTATGCACTGTGCAGGTAGATTAGAGGATTAGATGTGGGAGGTCAGAGGTTAGGTGTAGATTGCTATTGGAGAAACTGTAGTAGTCTAGAGACACTTAAAGGAAAGAGTACTTTTAGGAAGTATATATTGAGTACTCCTGATTCATTACTGTGCTATTTTTATTCAATGCTATCAATAATTCCACTATGTTAGCAACTTCTACCTCCACTTTAAGTGGAAAGTTAATGGGGGACTGGAAAACCACACTGATCTGGCTCTTCCTGATGCCAGTTGTCAATTGTTCTCTACTTCTGTCTGCATGTTGTCTCTGAGCAGTGCAGATGTTCTGTGAGGACAGGCCTTCTGTCCACCCATCACTGTGTCTGCAGAGGTGAGATCCTGCTGTTGGACCAGAGCCTCCAGCAAGTGCTGGTATTGGGAGAATGGGCGAAGATGATCCCTCTTGTTTACATTGGGAGAATGGGCCAAAATGATCCTTCTTGTTTCTTCTGGACATTTATATCAATGTAAGGGAACTTTTGTCAAAATAAGTTTGACACCATATTTAAAGAGATCAGGCCATTCATCACACTGGCTAGCCTGAAGGTGCCAAAGAAAATAATAGTCTCCTGTCCTCATATTCTAGCTCCTTATACTCTTTATCCTTTAAAAACAAATGTAAAATCAGGCAGAAAACTACCTACAGATTTATGTGAGAGAATATCCATTATATTGTCATCGATATCTGTAAAACATTAGGACATTAATGTCCAAAACCAAAAATTAATAAAGCACAGACCACCATGGGTTGAAAAATACTCAATACTATGTTGAAGTGTGTCCAGAAATGAGGAAATGCTAATATTTCAACCATGGACTAAAATAAATAACAAAAACATTTAATATAATCCAAATTTTGGAAAAATGTATACAAATAATATTAGTATACAAAAAATACCATTGTTTGGCATATGTAAGGCTTATATTTTCTATAATTCTTATTCATTTGCTTTGTAATTTATTGGATGCTACATTGCTATAACACTTTTCCTTTGCTTCTTTATTTTAGGTTTACTTTTGGTGGTTGAATTATTTTTGTTATTGCTTATTGTTTATTTTAGAACTTTGGAAAAAATTTTGAATAGGGGTGAAATAACTCATAAATAGCATAAAGTTTTCTTCTTGCATATTCTGAGAGCCTCTGACTAATATTTGAATTAAATCTACTTACATTTATTTTGATTATTTTTTATTTTGCAATTTCAATGATTTTTTTTTTATCTTTGCTTTCCATTCAATTAAAGTCTTTATATTCTTTCCATTCTTCCTACTGTTTTAAAATCATACGTTTTAGGCCCTCCCTGGTGGCGCAGCGGGTTAAAGCACAGAACTAAGAAGAGTAAGCCACTTCCTCATGAGTTCGATTCCCTCCTGCCCCGGAGGCGATCCACATGGCGTGGCAGACCTCTCCTGACCCGCCCGCTGCTCCCCTCAGCAGTGTACTTCGTCCATCTGCCTGTTCTGCTCCCCACTCTGTCTCTGGTGAATCCTCTCACCCTCTGCATCTCTGGCCTGTACCCCAGTTCTGTATGAATAAATAAATAAATCTTTAAAAAAAATCAAACGTTTTATATATATACTTTGACTATCACCCTAAAATTCCTAATGCATAGATGGAACTTTACTTTTTGCTGACACAATATATTTATTTCTCCCTGAGCATGTTAGGAAATAATTGTGCTTTCATTTGACTCCAACTTCAATCCTCCCATCTTTCATATCACTTTTATTAGGGTTTTGCTTCTCTTTGCATTACAACAGAAAGTAGTTAACAATTATGATCAGTATTTTTACTGTCCACGGTTACTTGAATTTTTCAACAAAATTGATTTTTTTTGGTATACCATTTCTTTTATTTTACTCCCTTCCTAAAATAATGAACAACCCCTCCTCCCCTAAAGTATATAAGTCCACTTCTAGGCCATCAGTAAAGGACTCCAGGTTATAAATTACCTTAATATTTACAGCCCTGAAAATGTCTTTGTTTTACTCTTATTCTTTTAAGAGTTTTTAAAACTATTAATTACATTAAAGATGCAGAAGAACACAAACAATAAAATAATTGGTTTTGAGTTAACATTATGATTTTTCTACTTAGACATGTATTTTGAAATCTGCATAATGAGCTAAAACCTCACTTCTCAGGTTCTCCCAGCCTGGGACTCACTGCCCCATTCAGCCTGGGGATAGACCAATGGTGAAGTAGATAACATCATTCTCAGCAGATTTTCATAGTTTATTACATATGCATATCCCTTAGACAATGTACACCATTGTTTTGTGTGATAATATATGTATACTATTTGCATTTTTTCACTTCTCCTGTGAAACTTAACCATGTTGACACATATAAGTCTGGTTCATTGATTTTATTTGCTTTTATAACAATATGAAGATATATATGAAGTACCATTAACTACATTCCCTCATGGAAGGGCACATTTCATTATTACAAAAACTGCAGCAATAGATATTATTGTGTTTCTTGACTACGCATGTGAGAATTTCTTTAGGATGGAAACTAACAACAAATCTCTGTGTTGCAGAATGTGCATCTTTAGCTAAATTAGGTAACATCAAAAATAATTATTCTAAACTAAACTCCTAGCAATGCATAAAAGTTGCCATTTTCCCACACATGATATTATCAGGTTATTGAATTATTTTCAACCTGATGAGTAAGCTATGATATCTAATTGCTGTTTTCAATTGTATTTTCCT
The DNA here is from genome assembly GCF_000260355.1 of Condylura cristata. Lineage (NCBI taxonomy): Eukaryota > Metazoa > Chordata > Mammalia > Eulipotyphla > Talpidae > Condylura > Condylura cristata. The sequence goes on along the minus strand of NW_004567118.1, from coordinate 24,060,595 downwards.
GATTACTAATGGGCCTGAACAGCTTTCTTTATGTTAATTAACCCTTTGAGTCTTTGTCAGTGAGTAGACTTCTTAATAGCCTTTATCCATATTTCTCTTTGTATGTTTACCTTTTAAATATTTAATAACACAGGAGTTCTTTAGACACTCTAAATACTGAGAACTGCCTGGAGAGCACCCTTTGAATGAGGTCTCTGAAATGATAGGTAACCTCCATGAAGATAAGTGTCCTTTAACATCTCTACAACACCAGGCACACAGATGCTCTAGACCTATGTGTGGAGTTCAAGTTTGTAGCATGTGGAGGAAGACAGAGTGAGAAGTAGGGAAGATTTGAGAGATAAAGAGGGGAAAGAGAGTGAAAGCTGACCTCAGGAAGACTGCCAAAGAGGAGGATTTGCTTTTCTGGTTTGGTGGAGTGAGATGTAGGAGGCTGAGCCATAAACTGAAAGTGGCCTCCGAGGAAGGTGTTTTCAAGTTGTGCCAGGTAGAGCTTGAACTTCCAGTTCAGCTGAAGGACAAGGACTCGGATGGCCTCGCTGGAGTTCAGGGTCAGAGCAGAAAGCAAAAGGGAGGAGTAGTTTAAGCCCCGAGAGCTAGCTGTTTACCTGTAAATCTCTTCTAATAAAGTATACGTAAACTCTAAATTGCTGCTGACTTAGCAGGAGTACAAATTATTACAGAACACAGGCTTATGCCATGTTTTCACACTCAGACACTAATAAGGGAGAAGCTTTAGTCTTGGAAGGTTATGGCTGTGCTTGAATGAGTAGAATAAAGAGTGTTCACCTGTCTGTCTATATGTTGCCAAACTATTTAGGCCACTGACTTGGGGCCACTTTGGCTCAAGGGACATTTCTCCCCCTTTTAAGGTAATGACTTATGTTGGCTTTAGGTAGGTCAGGTGCTTGTAATAGTAACAGAAAATTCCACTCAAATTGGCCTAACTCATAAGAAATGTGTGCTTTCCGTGACAGATATTCAAACAAGAGGGAATTTAGGGTTCCTGAATCAGAAGCTTCACTTTGCCCTCAAGGACAGAAGGCCTCACCGTGTTATCTTTGCTGTCATAATGTTGACCTCTAACGAGGGCAGGCTCTCCTCAAATTGTAGGACCCTCTTGGTAGAAAAGTAGAAAGAACCCCTCCTCATTCATAACATAAATTTCCATCCACCTGATCATTGCCTCAAGTGAGTCCGGGCTTGGGGCTATTGCTTGGACAATGCAAGGTGCTAAGTTTCAGCTGAGGTTGCTCAGTGTCTGATGGAATTACCAAGTTTGCCTTTGAATCATTATTCATTAATTCCTGGACCTTCAGTTATTACCTAAAGAACCATGTTACAAAATGCAGAAAAACTGGAAAGCATGGTGGGGAATTGAACACAAAGTTTGCCATATATTCAAAATCATTCAGGTAAAGGGGGCTGGGAAGGGAGAAAAGAGAAAGAAAAATCAAATTTGATTGAGCAAGGTTTTTGGCACCATGAATCATTTAGTGATGCAATAGAGAATATGCACCCTGATATTTAATCGATAAGGAGATACCCACTTTTGTTTTGGTTCCTGGCTAAACATCAACCAGAGTGAGTAGAAAAGTCTCAGCTGTGTTTTCTTCTCCTCTTACTCACCTCTCCTCCTCCTTTTTGTTCTTTTTCACTTCTCCATTCTGTTTGCCTCTTCTTCCATTTGATTTCTTCTTTTCTTCCTTCTAGTCCTTCTTCTTACCCCCTCTTCTTCTTCTTTTTGATTCTTTTTTACAAACTTCTTAAAGTGATCATTATCCCTCCTCCTCTCCCCATTATTCCTAAGACTGCCTTTTGGTCACTCAATGAGCAAAACTTTCAAATAAGGAAAAAGCAAGATGCTTCTCAGGTGTATCACCTGAGGACATCAAAATGCTGCTTAGTCCCTACCACACACCTCCCACCCCAATTTATTTTGTTTATTATTATTTTTTAAAGATTTATTTATTTATGCTTACAGAACTGGGGTACAGGCCAGAGGTGTAATGGGTGAGAGGATTCACCAGAGACAGAGTGGGGAACAGAACAGACAGACTGACAAAGTACCCTGCTGAGGGGAGTAGCTGGCAGATGGGGTGAGGTCTGCTGCGCCATGTGGGTCAGCTCCCTGGCCTGGATGGAACTCGTGCTGCAGTGGCTTTGGAGAGCTTCATAATGTGGTGTTTTCACATGTTGCGCCACCAGGGAAAGCCCCTCCGACCCCAATTCAAAATATCCATTTCTGCTAGGCACTCAGAACTTAGGGAAGCGAGCATGGTAAGTCCAAACACATAACACAATACACGAAATTACAGAGTTAAGGAATTTAAGTAAGTATGACATGATTTTTTTTAATATTTATTTATTCATACAGAACTGATGTACAGGCCAGAGATGTGGACGGTGACAGGCTTCACCAGAGACAGAGTGGGGAGCAGAACAGGCAGATCGACGAAGTACACTGCTGAGGGGAGCAGAGGGCTGGTCAGGAGAGGTCTGCCTCGCCATGTGGTCACCGCCGGGGCAGGCGGGGATCGAACTCATGAGTAAGTGGCTTAAGCTTCTTAGTGCTGTGCTTTAACCCGCTGTGCCACCAGGGAGGGCCCAATGACATGATTTTTTAGAAGTGGTAAATTATTATTTTTTTGTTGTTTGTTTTTTTTTTTTTAAAGATTTATTTATTTGTGCATACAGAACTGGGGTACAGACCAGAGACTCAGGGGTGGTGAAAGACTTCACCAGAGACAGAGTGGGGAGCAGAACAGGCAGATTGACGAAGTACACTGCTGAGGGGAGCAGCGGGCGGGTCAGGAGAGGTCTGCCACGCCATGTGGTCACCTCCGAGGCAGGCGGGAATCGAACTCATGCGGAAGTGGTTTCAGCTTCTTAGTGCTGTGTTTTAACCCGCTGCGCCACCAGGGAGGGCCGGTAAATTATTATTTTAAGATGGAAGTCTTTGTCTCAAGTTTATTTGCTTGGAAGTGATCTTGAAAATTAGACTGGACTAAAGGAGGGATTTTAAAGGCAAGAGAAAGGATGAATCTAGTACTTTTGGATTAGGTATTTCAGGAAGACTATTAGAAAATGGGTCTCTCTTTTCTTCTTCTTTTAACCTGGAATGTTATACAGAGTATACTGCATAATTTAGTTTACAGTGATGTTCAGATAAGAGTCATTTAAATTTCCCTATGGAAACTCTGATGAAATATTTTGATAAGAGACAAGAGAAAGAGATGAATTGATAGCTGTGAGTGAATTTCTAAAAAGCTGCATTACCATGCCATTTCAAGTCTGTGGAGAGTAAAATGGTTGATTGTGGCTTCTGATTGTAGATCTTAGTTTTGACTTATGTTCAAGTCTTCTGCAGGTCCTGGGAGGTTTGATATCCTCAGTAGACTTTAGTTTTCTCCTGGGGCAGCATTTAAAATGCATCCAGGACAAAATCTATAGACATTCCTGAAAGTGATCTTGGTTGCTACCTCTAGCGCTGGTGGGGCGTGGTCTGGCTTTTCAGTGCTCAGCCCAGAGTCTCCTGCTGAGGCTTCTGCAAACACTGGAGGTGACTTAAAGGTGCATCTAGGGAACCCAAAGGCTTAGCCAGTTGCATCACATGCCCAGCTAGTGGCCCCCTGGGAGCCTTCCCTGCTTCCTCCCCAGTAGATGTCTGTGGTGGGAATATAAACTGTAGTGACATCCAGACCCATGTATTGAGGAGCTGAGGACTCAGTGCACCCAGGGAGGGCTGTAGCTTGCTCCTCCCTCACCAGTCACTCTCTCCCATGTTCTAGGGCAAGACCAGCCTCAAGAATTTCATCAGGAAGCAGACTTTTGTTTCCCATTTCTCTAATCTTGCATGAGCTGAGTTGTTTGCTTCACTAAATGCTCATATTACAGGATTGACTTTTTCCCTTTCTCATTATTTTGTTTTCCCTCTTATATAGGTTTTATTTGCAACATCAGTAATTTATGAATGCCCTCTTATTAAAAGAAATGTATGGATAAAAAGATGACAAAACCTCCTTTTCACCTATTCACTCCCACACTGTTAAGATCGCTTCCTTAGCTTTTCCTACTCACATTCACATAAAGAGATAGGCACAGATACATGGTTTGTTGCAGGATTATTTTCATATAATTAGGATGATTATGTTCTGCTACCTGCTGTTTCTTGGAGATCTCTGCATGTGTAATATGAACCCACTTTAGTCTCTGTAAATGGAACAAAATATTTAATAGTGTATAAGAGATTCACTTTCTGATATTTATATATTTTTTCCTATAATGAACAATTTTGTTTACCTCTGCATGTGGCCTTTCCTTAGCTTATAATTAAATGGCTACTGGGTCTCAAAAGGACTGTTTTATTTCAATTCCCACAAACAGTATTTTAAAAAAATCACCAGTACATAACCTTGACCTGAGATTTAGCTAACTTACTTAGGTTTTCTCAAATTATAACATGTCTGCATTTTCATTCATATATTTTGATCACCTGGTTACAGTTTGTCCCACTAGGTACCCTCCCCATTAAGTCTTTACTCTTTGATTTTTGTCCATTTTCTCACAAATATATGTACTTTTTAATTCTGTAACTTTTTCTGTGCTTTACATAAATATTCATCCTGTATATTAACTGTTGCAAGTGTCTCTTCCATATATTTTTGTGTCTTTTTTGTGTGGAGTAGATGTTTTAAATTTCAATATACTTCCAAATATTTATGTTACATTTTCTATTTTTGGAAACATTTCTCTCTATTCTAATATAATAAGCCTATATTTAAACTTTCTTTTTTTTTTTTTTTACATGTATGCCATAGCATAGGCTTCTGTAGTAAGTTTCTCTTAATAGGGATACATAGTCCAATTCCATTTATGAGGATACTGCTTTGATATGCAAATAAATAATAAAATAAAATTTTCTGTTTTATCTTTTTATGTCCCCGATTCCCAGCCCAACCCAACCTTCCCCGCAACATAGGTAGATAAACCATTGTTCACTGTTCTGCCTGCTAAGAGTCAGAGAGACTGGTCCCGCCTCAATCTGGGGAAAGGGCTCTTGAGAGTTTAGGTAGTTCTAGATTGACAAGAGGACTCCACAGACACCAGTAATGGCAGACAAGGGGTCGGATCATTTTAAGGGCAAGGAGACAGCTCTTTGGGGAGATCTCATACTCGCTGAGTTGCAGGGGCCTTTATAGAGGTTTTAGGAATGGAGCTTGAGCTCAGTGGAATTACATTTTTATTAGCTGAGAATGCAGACAGTGGACTTGGCTAATGTCCATTGGTTGTTGCTGGCTATGAGTACCCCGCAGTGACTGTTGGCTGGTCCTGCAGAGTCATGACCTACTCCAAGATGAATATCTCATCTTTGTTTTTTGGCCATTTTTTCTACAAACATAACTTTTTATTCTCCGTTTAAAGGCCCATGGGCCTCCATGTTGAATTGGTCTGAGCTTAAGGTCTGTGACTTTTCTCCTGGGTCTGCAACTCCCTTTCTTCCTACACCACCCAACTTGATAAGCAGTGAAAAGATAGGTCAGAAGTGATAAAAGAAACAAGCCAAGGAAATTTATGGAAGCAGGTGTGAAGTCCTGGAGTCATTAGCTCCTTAAACCTCTTATTTGCTAAACTGTGGGAATAGCATAGTTCTTGTGAATTTCTTTGTCCTTGAGTCCTGTCCTCACCATTAAACTTTCTGTTTAATTTTGACATCAGTGTATTCCATTGAACTATTTGTCTGGACCTCTGCTGAGACCACATGGGACCATATTACTTTACAGCCTACTCTCTTGGCCCAATTTACTCCCAGGGCTTCCAGTTGGGAGTTGATGGGGGGTGAAGAAGGTGTACATCTTTGCTCTCAATTTTATGGGGAGACTTCACTTTCTACTTGGGGTTAGTGTTCTGCAGAATGATGATGAATAAGACACAAAAGGATTATGAAAAATAGGATTATTGTTCTAGTTTAGATGAAAAGAGTACAGATTTAAGCATCTTCAAATGCTTTTCTTAGAAAGCGAAGGTTGCTAAAATTTAAAATGATGTTACAATATAAGTGCATGGCATATTAAAGTTGATATGAATGGTCTAAAGAAGTTGGGTGCTAGAAATCGGGGGGTAATACATTTTATAAGACAAAATCAAATTAAAACTTTATATTATTATTTACATAAAAACCAACATGAATTCATGTCCTTTTAGAAGAGACTCACTTTTCTATCTGGATCATTAAAGAAATCCAAAATCAGTAGATTTCTTTAATCTCCATGTGAAAAAAATGACACACAGTGGGACCCAGTGCTGGGCTTTAATAGCAGGAAAGTAACTTTTTCCATGTTTAGTGAATTGGGGTGAGCCTGGAACATCAAGGATGTATGTCCTAGAACTGAAATGACAAAGGAGCCTGCTTACAACCTCCTTTTACACTCACCTCAACCATGTTCTGACAATTAAGACATCACAGTGAAGGCAATAATTGTGGCTAATTGATACAAAATATAGGTGTCTAGTAGGAGTTGTGAGAATTTACAATGCTCAAGAGCATGATTTTTCAGTAGGTTTATAGAAAACAATGTCTTTTAAACAACAGAACTAGATAAATATTTCCTTCCAAATACAAGTAATAACTGATCTGAGAACCTAAAGAGAATATTCCAGCCTTCATATTGGAATATGTCATGTATTAGTTACTATGGCAGTTAATTTTGTCAATTTGACAAGGCTAAGGGATACTCAAATACCTGGGAGAACACTTCTGGGTATGTCTATAAGGGTGTTTCTGGAAGAGATTAGCTCTGGATTCTATATTTAGTCAAGATCTGCCTTCACTAATGTGGATTAACATCAGTCACAGTGGTGTGGATTCCACCATCAGTCAAATGGAGGAAGGGCAAATGCCCTCTACCCTCTTCAACTGGTAGGTCCATTTTTTTTCCTGCTCTTGGATGTTGGTCCTTTGGACTCCTGGAATTACACCAGAGGCTCCTGGTTCTCAAGTCTTTGTAATTGAGCTGAATCACACCACTGGCTTTCCTGGTTTTTACCTTGCAGACAGCAGGTGGTGGGATTTCTTGGCTTCCATACTGCTTGAATCAATTCCTTTAATAAATCTCCTCTTATATCTGGATCACATATTTCCTGCTGGTTGTTTCTCTAGAGAGCACTAGCTAATACAATTGTATAATGAGTCAGATCTCAGGGATTAAACATTTTTACCTTGTAACATAAAATCAGTAGACATATAAAGTCTCAAGAATTGGAAAATTGGCTTGTGGATGGTCTCTAAGATCCCAAAAATGGAAATGGGAAGTTTTTGAGTGCCTGGAAAAGCCAATTAAAACCCAAAGGCCTCCTAAGAAATGACTTTTAATTTTAAGGAGCGGTCACTTTGGAAAAAGACAGTACCTTGCAAATGTGACTGGGCAGAGGGCCCAAAGGTCCTCGGATATTGAACATGCCAATGGAAACACGAAGACATTGGTTTGAGCTGTAGGCTGTAATCAGAAAGGAGTTTATTGGGTTGTGAAAGCCAGAAATGAGGTTGTCTTTTCAGACTTAAACCAGACTCCCCAATTTGTAATGGCTTTTTTATTTTATAGAGAGTTTATGGATATTCATAAGGAGATTATAAGCATGTATTGGGTTTCAGAGAAGTTTGGGCATTTCTGAGAAGGCACAGACAAACATGTTCTATTGCTCATCATATAGTTTGCATGTGTCCCCTGTTCATTTAGGGATGAAACTGTAAGCATTATAATTAAACAGGGTTGGACTTTTTATGTCAAAAAACATGACTCCATGGTCTATATACAGACTTTGACTACTGAGGGGGGCTGGATTGGAGCTTGCAGTAGATTTTTAAGAAGTGGTGGCCACAGTGTTGAGGCACAGTTGTGATTGAGTTGACCCATAGGAAAAACTGTAAAACCTATAAAATTGAAAAGCTAGCAAATGTGAAATTAGTAAGAGTGAAAATAACTTGGGTGATAATATTTCTCTTTTTATTAAATATTGTATGTCAGAAATAAGAAAACTTATGTGATGGGGGAAGTCCCAGATAAATATATATTAATCCTCTTTGACATGACAGGCATCTCTCTACTTATAGAGCAAAGTCCAGCTTAGCATAGAGAGCTTAAAGCTTAGATAACATCTCAGGATTTGGCCAAATTCCAGATCTTTAACCCCTCAGTGAAATTCATGATTCTCAGCTTGTGTGATATGGTAAATTTTCCTCTCATTAAGTTAAATAAATAGGAATCATTAAGTAGGAATAATTAGGCCAATTATGAAATTAATGCATGATCTTTAATATTCATTATAGTCTTATATACTTTGATTTTAGAAGCTTTCAAGGCTGGAGATTGATTAAATTGTTTTTTGATTTCTTTAGAGTTAAAAGTGGCAAATGACTATTAATCATGTAAGTTTGTTTTGATAGAGATTTTAAGTGCTTAATTGAGGCAGTTGTATTAATTATGAATGTAAATATTTTAATATATTAAAATATATGAATAATTATGAATGTAAAGTCAAACAAATGTCTGGAAGCATTTAGGGAAATATTTATTAAATTTAAATTTTAATTAAACAAAAGTTGAGTTAGTATAAGTGAAGTATTGATGCAATTACTGATTTATAAATAAATAGGATTTCTGAAGTTAAATATTTAAGGGGCATTTTATTTTTAGATCTGTATCTTAAACAATTGGGTTTGGCTAAAACTCTGTTGTGAGCAAATATTTGTGTTTCTATTTGAACACAAAGTGAACAGCTGTCATTTTAAACTTGCTTTGTTCATTTTTTTTAGTTGAATCCTTAGTTCATCTTCAGTGAACTATTAATTTCTATATTATGCCAAGGCTATACATCTTCCTCTTGAGTACAGCTTTGGCCATGCTGTACATTTGCAGAGGTAGATAGTGTTATCACTGTCATTTAGTTCAGAATTATTTGTAAGACCAGTTTTTTTAATCTTTCACTTCTTGGAAGTGACCACAACTTTCAACAAATGCCCTTTGCATATATTGTTCTTTCTTTATTGAATCTGTATGTAACTTTCATCCTTTCTATCTATGTAAGTCCTAACTACTTCTCAGTTCTTGATTTAAGAGAACTTCCCCTAGAGTGCTTCCTGCTCCAAGGTGAGTGCAAAAGCAAATAAAAATAACTGTTAAGCAACCAAAAGTTAATTTCAAAAGAACTAACACATGATCTTTACACAACTGGCATATTGAACAAATATGACTCATGACAGAATTGAAAGGCAATCTTGTCTCTTACTGTGCCTTTACCTTTTATTCAGAGAATGCATTTCTACCTCACTCATCTCCACCCCACTGGTTAAAACCCAGCATTCATGACTTGCTTCAGGCTAGATGCCTGCAGTGAAGATAAGATGAAATTTCTTTGGTCTCTGTCTCTCTGTCTCTCTCTCTGTCTTCCTTGCTTGCCCTAACTAGACCAGTAGCTTCAGCACTATATAGTCATGTAGGGACAGTGCAGGACTCCTTGGCAATGTAAGCTGTTATGTGCATCTCACCTGGCTGATGCTAAAGATGACTCAATCTCTCATTGGGGACTTTCCTGCACTCTTCAAGGGCTCCTGCTGGACTGTTCATTCTTAAATTTTTTTGACCTGGGCAGACACATATTTATTCCAAATGGTTATGTGGAACCCCTGTTACCCAGATGGAGAGCCTTTCTACTGAGGTTCTCTTGTAAAGAGCCATGAACCTTGGACACATCCCATATGGCTGAACATTTTTGACTCTACCCCTGAAGCAACTGATCAATCCTCCTCTAGACTTCTAGACAATCAGGTAGGAAATTAGGTGGCATTCCACAGCCTACTTTAACATCCTTCAGAAAGTCCAGCCTTCACGGTCCATGTATTGCAAATGAAAGGAACATGTTTTAAATCTCTGTGAGTCATTTTCTTAAAGTATCTCTTGAAGCTTGGGATTGGAAGTTTGCAGTTTACCATTCTCCCTCTTTCATATCACAATTAAGAAAGATCTCTGTTCTAATAAATTTCTCTACCTTTCCCCTCCCTTGCGTATAATATTTTGATATTAATTTTTTGAAGTTTTTGAAGCAGATGTGGGTATTCCAGGGTTGTGAAATAGTTTCTTGACCATTATTTTGGAAATTTACATATGAAGATGTGTTGTAGTGAAGGTTGTCCAGCTAGTATAAAAAATAGATCCAAGTATATAGTGACTCAGCACAAGAAAAGCCAGATCCTTTGTTCACTTAGTAAATAGTTTTGAGTTATTGAGTTGTCCAGGTCAGAGGAGAGGGCTTTATTTGTGGGAAGAGACCATTCTGTCTCTGACATAGGTGCCATGCAGGGGCCCTGCCTCACGTCATCTTCAACTGGTGTCATCTATGATCACTGTGGGAGAATTGATCTTATTCATCTGAAAGATAAACGCATCAAAGAGGAGTTTGTGAGGGAGATTTTAGGAGTAAGGTCTGGAAGTGGCAGACATCAATTCTTCCAATATATTTGTTAGAATTTGACCTCAAGGGAAGCTGGGAAATGGAGTCTAGTTGTGTGTCTAGGAAGGAAAGGGCATAGATCTGCATGAACAAGAGTCTCTCACTTAGGTAACTTAGTTTTGATGTTGAAATTGCATTTGTATAAAAAATTGAGTGACTGTAAACTACCTTTTAATGCAGTTAACTTTCATCTCTAATATTATACTTGTTAAAATAAATCAAATAAGCAACTACAGTTTTCCTTGAAATCCCAACTGTTCCTAAATACCTGCTTCACATACTGTGTAGTTTCTGCTTCTTTACTCGAAATTAGCCCAAATCTTAACAGTCTTAATCTGATCTCCTGCTGCCTTTGTCTCTTTCCTCTCTGGTGACCAAAGGAGCTCCCTGTGGAGTAAAAATTAATTCCTCAGAGAATGGGTGTTAAGAAGAAATGGAATAATAAAGCTAGAATTCTGTTCAGTGGTATACGAAAGACAAGGGTCTAAAAACTACTCCTATGTAAATAATTTTATAATGTCACATCTAAATCATATCACTGGATACAATCAATGAAATTTTGGGTATATATTCTTCTGTCTTTTTTTCTATAAAATCTATCTACCTATCTGCCTGTCTGTCTTCTAGTATAATGTTCCATAATACTCTAAGAAATAAAGCTTCTTCTCTATCATTAAATATTACTCTAAAATAACATTTAAAATGGCTGTATCATCTTAACTTATATGATTGTATTAATATTGTTATATCATTTTTCTTTAGCATTAGTGTTACTAACAACTCGGGACTAAGTACTCCTGTACATTTATGTATATATTTGTTCATTATCCCAGGACAAGATTATATAGAAAGTTATCCATGTTTTATTTTCTGTTTTACTTTTAAATATTTGAACAAATTGGATTTTAGTTTGAATATGGGTGTGGCATAGAAAGTTAGCTTTATTGTTTCCTAAATGGTTAGTCAGTTTTGTTATGTTTATCTATTTTACTGTTAGTACCAATCAATTTTATGAAAATTTATGCAAACCTCTCTCTGTCTACTCTCTCTATCATCAAATATTTAGTCTCCCAAAACACATTAGAATAGTTTTTTCAAATTTTAAAATAATCCATTCACTTAGTGAGAACTGACATTGTTACAACAGTGAGATTTACTTGTAAGTACTTAACATGTTCCTATGTTAATTTCCACTTAAAGGATCTCAACAAAGCAATGCTATTTTCAAAAATTAATATTCATTTTTTAATTGAAAGAATATATTTTAAACAATATTTAACTTTATCTTGTAAGTTGTCACTGTGGCTAGGCGGTCATATTGTTAAATTTTGTGTGTTGCTTTTACCATTGCTCATCTTCCTGAATTCTTTTTACTTTTAATGAATTTTAGTGTGCTTCCCTTGATTCTCTTCTGGGTGCTTACTTCTCATCCACAAGTTAGAATAGATTTCTTGTAACTTTTGTTTGTTTATTGCATTGACTGGTGCTTTAGAATTCTATCAAATGTCACTAGAACACATGTTTTACCAAAAAGGAATATTCCAACTGGTGACTTGTGATTTACCGGTATTTCCTTAATAAGAAATGGATGTTAAATTTGATCATAGCTCTTAAGGGCATTTTTCATGATGAACATTTGGCATCGTAGACCTACTAACATTATGAAATTCTGTAGCATTTCTAACAAAGGAAATCTATTACATTCCTAAAGTAATTTTACTTGACCAAGGAGTATCGTTTCAATCTTTGGGAATGAGTTTAACGTCTCTATAAAATATGAAAACACTGTAACAAATCACTGTCCGTTTTCTTTGCAAGTATTTCTTTAAATTCTAGAGTATGTGATCTATTTCCTGTCACCTCAGTGTTTAAGAATTGGGCGACCACAATTTCAGATTGCAACCAGATGGGTAAACCTGGGGAGCGCAGGACACGCGCCCTTGTGGAGGGCCTTGCAGAACAGGCCTATGGTTTTGGTAACTTTCTGTTCTTAAATGGGGTGGGGAGGACATGGAGGTTTATTGTGGTTTTCACTTTTTAAAACATGATTTTTAGGCCTTTAAATTTATTAGAAAGTTTGCTTTTCTTATCACACATCTTCCCTTTTCGAAAGCCAGATTACTTTCAATATAAAGATGCAAAAGTCGCTCATATTTTTATTGCAAATACAGAAAAAAATTGACATTCATTTTTATGGCAGGCATCCATTTCAGAGAAGAAATTGGCTCTAACTCCTTGGATTATTGTCCTCGTTTGAATTATTGAATGTGTCAGGTGCCATGATTTTTCTGTGCATTCATCTTTAAGGGAAAGGTGTATTTGAGAGGTATAGGCAGCTGACCTCTTAGCTGTAGGCATCATGTGTAAATAGCCTAAAGGTTCAAATGGCATGAGAAGAGTCTCCAGTCTGTGAAATCAGGCCTCTAGCTTTTATGGAGGTGTCTGCGGCAAGCTTTTCCCAGCTGTGAGGCCAGGAAGCTCACAGTTGTGGCGAGTGACTCATTTGGCTCATTTGTGTGTTGGCTGTAACCTCCAGAGAAACCCCTTTGGCTGCTGTTACTGCCCTCATTGGCAGCCCCATGGTGACGGAAGCTCCTTGAATTAGCCCCGCCTCCCTCTCTTCCAAAGGAGGCCGGTGGCCAGTGAGCCAAGGTTAGACCTGCTGCGGGCTAGTGCAGGTTCACTTGCCCAGACTTTCACCAGGCCGAGGTAAGACACTCACCTATACCAATGCAGATTTTTTAGTTCTTGGGCTGCCAGGAGCAAGAGAGGATGCTTGGTAAAAGCTGTGCCTGGCTGTGACAAGTGTTTCCAGTCTGGCTGGGAAGGCCACCCCGAGGGGCTGAGTCAGTGCCCTGTCCTCTGGTTGGCACAGCTGCTCTTCTTGTATGTCTGTCTGGCAGCTTCTCAGCACGGCATTCCCACAAAGTGCAGAATGGCGAGCATCCTGTGTCCTTCCAGATCTACAGACAGTCTTTGTTTTTTAAAACATATATAAGGACAGAAAATCTGCCTTTTAAACATCCATGTTCCATGTACATTCAGAGCCATTTAGCTTACTCATAGGTTGTGCAATCATCATCACTCCCCATCCCCCATCAACCCAGACTGAAATGATGCACCCAGTGACCGGGAACTACCCGTCCCCTCTACCCTGGGCCTCTTTGCCTCTCTGACTTTATGAATGAAATAGCTCTAGGTACTTTGTTTAAATGGAACCATACAATATTTTTCCTTTTATACCCATTATAGTTTACTTAGTATAATGTCCTCAAGGTTCACCCACATTGAACATTCATAATTGTCTTCCTCTCTAAGGGTAAATAATATCACATTATATGCTGACATAAAACACTTTGTTTATCTATTCATTTATCAGTGGACATGGGCCCACATCTTTCTCAGAGGATAAGATTTGCCTTCAGCTTCAATTTCTACTGCATGAGTTTTAGATCTGTGGTTCTTAAACTTCAGGATGCATAAAGGTTCCCAGGAGGGCTTGTAAAAAACACATTGCTGGCACCCAACTCCAGAATTTCTAACTTGGCGCATCTACAGTGGGGTCTGGAATTCAAATTTCTAGTAAGTTTTCAGTGGCAAGGGTGCTTCTGGTGCCGAGGCTCTACTTTGGAGGAATCAGTAGCCCACTGCTACTTTCTTCACGTTTTGGCCTACATGCACGTCTCTTGTGGGGGGACCCGACCATGCAAAGCCCTTATTTTCCTACATAGCCAGGTGTTGACCTGAAGGGGCATCCATCTGTAAGCTGGCCACTGACCTTTGACTTGTGTGACCTCACTCAAAAAGGTGAACAAGACTGACCCAAGAGGAATTTGAATGTGGTTGAAGTGGAGGGAGATTGGATTATTGACCAGACAGAAACGGGGCTCATGTTACCCCCACCCTCCATGGGTCTTGATTAGGCTGGAACCCAGAAAGCTACTGGTCAAAGGAACCACGGACACTCCCCAAGAAACAGAGATCAGACTGCCCACCCTTCAGTAAGACTCCTCCAACCTTGCTGCTTCCGCCTGTCCCTTGAGTCCATCCCTGCTGTCAGAAAGAATTGGCCCCTGGGCTTGAATTTCAGTGAAGCCATGAAGAGAAAATGCACCATGAAATTATATGGCTCCTGCAAAAGGAGTTGCCATCTGCTTTTTCTTTAGGCCTTTTCCCTCTACACAGTGTATTAAACCATTATGGTCTGGTGCTGTCTCCCCTTTCTGGTAATATTGTGCACATTAAAAAAAAAAAAAAAGGAAAACCTTTATTTAAATGAAACAGAATGCAGCTTTTTAAGCACTAGCACTACACTCTCCCTGTGCATTTGTGGCTTCTCTACCATTTTCTAAACATTAGTATTATTAATGAGTTAACGTCATTGTTTCTAATCTCCTGGTCCCAGTTGTTCAGATTGGAAATGCGTTGTTTTCCTGCATCAGCTATAGTTGCTTTATTTGTATTAAGATTTATACACAGCAATTGTTTCTAATGCTACACCATTATTAGGTAGCTCTTTCTCATTTTTTTCACACACATTTCTGAGCTGAAAGAAAAATTGAGATTTTTCTCTATTAACTGGTGAATAAGACAAAAAAAATAATCAATTAATAACAGGAGAGATAGGCAAAAACGAAACAAATTTAAAAACAACCTCAAGTTTGTTTGAAACTTTGCAGGCTTTATTGTAGATTTCAAGGAAGCCCAACCATGATTAAACACAGGAGACATTTTGGTTCCATTTTTGAAGTTCTGTCTTGAACATTTCAGATATACTTTGGAAAGTGCCATGTTATGTTTAAACAAAAGGAAGCTGATGTTACAAGGCACATTTTCATCCTGTCCTTTTTATTGTTTCCAGACACAAGAGCTGTCCCCTTGGACAGCATGTCCTGTTTTCCCAAGGGAGCTGGTAAACGCTCTCTCAACTTTCATGGATAAACCGAAATGTGAGAGCGTCTAGGAGCGGATACCTGATATTTCTCAAATTATCAGCTCCGGGTTGACCTGGCAGGGCTTCCTCTATGTGTCCACGCCATTGTCACCTGATTCCCCTACTCCAAGAACCGTAGGAATTGCAGTGATTTTTTTTTCTTGTTTCTAGAAGCCAGTCTCTTCCATCAGGAGCCTAAGCTCCCCTTCCTCTGTTTGCTTCTGCTTCTTTCCATCTAAGAACTGATGTTTGCTTTTTTCATTCTTTCAGTCAATTGAGGTTGGGGCATGGGGTGTGGATGCTTAATCCCTTTATGGTTAGTGGTTGAAATAGGTTTTACCAGAATGTTAGGGGCCCTGTTCAAAACAGCCA
The DNA here is from genome assembly GCF_000260355.1 of Condylura cristata. Taxonomy (NCBI): domain Eukaryota; kingdom Metazoa; phylum Chordata; class Mammalia; order Eulipotyphla; family Talpidae; genus Condylura; species Condylura cristata. The sequence continues at coordinate 24,044,784 of NW_004567118.1, read as the reverse complement.
TGCTCAGCCATGCTCAGCCCTCCTTGTCTGGGCAGCCGGGACTCCACGTAGGTACAGCCTGGCCCGTGGCACTACTATGTTTCTCTGCCCATTCTGCAGGCACACTCCAACCTCCTACTTTGGGGAGATTCAAGTACGGGTATATCCAGGAGGGGGGCCTCAGACAGCCAGCCCTTTCTCTCTCCCTGCCTCAGAAGTCCTAAGTGGGGGTGCAGTGCTGAGGATCAGGTGGCTGTCCTAAAGGCTTCTTCCTTCCTGTGAGGCAAACTGGATTTGTAAGCTCTTCTTGAAACCTGTTTCCACTGTCCACTCGTCATTCTGTCTGGAAGAAATTCCTAAAGATTCAACTGAAAGATAACCCTTTTTTCAGGTTCTGAGCAGAGACAGCTCTTCCTTTGGTCATTTCAATGGATGTTCTGGACAGTCCATGGCTGGGGGCTCTCTAGAAGGGGTGTTTCTTATGTGAGAGGGCTGTTCACCATCCAGCCCACGACTTACCTCTAGAGATGGACTTTAAAAACTTGAGCACCATCTTTCCTTGTATCCTACCTATTTCACATTTGCTGCTTAAAATGGAACAAAGTAGAATCCCACTTCTGCCATATTTCAAGGCTGTGACTCCCTTTTGGACCTCTTATTGGATATTTGCTTCCTGTTTGTGGGATGTGGTCAGCTGCTTTCTCCCTGTTCAGCTGTGTTGACTGACAGCAGCTGAGCTCACTGTCTAGACAAAGCCTCTTAACTCTGATCACCAACCCCTCCCTATCCCTGAGGTTTTTTTCAGGTGCTTTAGGATCTGGGTGCCTGAGAGTGCAGATTTTCCAGAATCCATAATGGTATTTATAATGGAGGAAAAACTGACGAAACACATACCCATTCATGAGAATATTACTGACTGCCTACCAACCACAAGACACTGTTCTCAGCCTTCAATTCTCACACTTGGGGACATGGGGCACTAGTGAGGGTCCTTTAGAGAAACAGACCCAACAGGACGTATATATACCCAGAGAGATTTATTTTTAAAAATTCATGCAACTGTGGGGACTGGCAAGTCTAAAACCAGAGGGGTAGGCCAGCTGACTGGAGACCTAGCTAAGAGTTGCCATTGCAGGTGAGTCCCAAGGCAATGTGCAGGCAGGAGTCCTTTTTTCCAATGCGTGAGTTTGTGTGTATATGAACCTTAGTGGTTTTGCTCAAGGTTTTCAACTTATTAAATGAGACCCACCCACATGATGGAGGTCCCATTGTTTCACTCAGCTTACTGATTTAAATGTCACCTCCTCTAATAAATACCTCACAGCATCGAGTAGACCTGTCTAGCCAAGTTGAGAGATACAGTTAATCATCACACCAGGAAAACTTGAGATGGCATTGCTGCTTGGGCTCTGCCATCAGAGGTTCTGGTCTAATGGGGTTGGAGTGTGGCCTGGTTTTGTGGGAGCTTTAGGAGAAGGCCAATATGTCCAGGTGCTGGGGATACAGCAGCAAAGAGTAGGGGAATGTCTGCTGTGTGCGTTTCCAGTTAGAGACGGAGACAGAGGTACACAAGTGAATCAGCTTCTTCCTGGGAGGGGGTGCAGTGTGGAGGAAGGAAGCAGGTGAGGAGATTAAAGAAGACAGGTGCTCTTCTAGTGGACGTGCCTACATATATGTGACTCAAGCACATGGGGGATGATGAAGGGGAGGCTTGGAGAGGAGTATTTATGTGTGAAGCACAGAAAGCATGAAGGAGTCTGTGTCCCTGCACGTGGTGTGCTTTAAAATCCAAAGAGATTTTAAAACATCTCTCCTCATGGAAAACAATGAACTCATTTTGAAAGATACAGAGCTGTGGGCAGATGTCAGGCTGTAGGGGAAGGAGGTGGTCAGGGGAGGCGGGGAAAGTCAGGTGGCAACTCACAGCTAGGTGGGAGGGACAGCTGGCGAGGGGAGCTCTGGACGGCAGGAGTCCATCTGGAGAGACAGAGGACTCAAGGGCTGTGCATTAGGCAAGTGACAGCAGGAAGGGACACTATTTAGTAGGCAGGTAGAGAGGTTTGAACCACAAGACCATGTGTCTCCTATCAGTACCTCTGGGCTGCTAGGACTGGCGCCATGAAGCAAGAAATGGGCATCTCCATGCAGCTGGTGCAACAGGACTGTTTTTTTCTGAAAAAGAAAAAGAAACAGAATGAGCTGCTCATTTTAAGGCACTTTTGGCAAGTTATCACTCATTCATTACTGAAAAGAAATAGGAATGATTAAAAATTCTGGAGATGATCTATTACCTAAAGTATGTGTATGGTAAAGCACATGTAAATATAATATAAGAAGTATAATAATGCAATAAAAATAATGTATTAGGTATATATATATTGTATATAAGAAAGTAGAGCATTATTAAACGAGTAATAAAATACATTTTATTTATATATATTACAGTATATTTAAAGTGTATGCCCATGAACACTTTACTTACACATAAATACCAAATATATGTATGTATGTATATTTCTCTTTATGGTTCCACGAAATAAAACTTACTAATAAACACTTTACTTCTTGAAACATTTTTATATTTACAAAAAATATTGGCAAAGATAGCATAGAGAGTTCCCATATATCCCAGTCAAGTTTCCCCTTGACAGATATCACATCATTTTATTATCCATCTGAAACTAATATAATGTTATATTATATCCCATTATTTAATAAAGAGACTTAACGTCAGGAAAAGTCCCCGTGGGGTCCTTCTGATCCCCAGGCTGCGTCAGCCTCACCGCCGGGGCCCCTGGAGGCAGGATGGTGGGAGAGCGGGGTGCCCAGGCGGGTCGTGTGTCACATACGTCAGAGTCGTCCTAGGCAGCCTTCGGTCTGGGCTGGAGTCCCTTCGTCTTTGCGAATGTGGAGGTCATTTGCCTCCGGCTTCGCCAAAACAGGAAATCAAGGTCCTGGGGAGGGCTCCTGCCTTGAGTGTTAGAAACCTTTGATCCACTCCGGGCACGGTGCTTGGACTTTCCATTTCACGTTGTTTAAACGGGTATAATAATCACCGGTTCCCCTCTTGTCAAATAAAAGAATCTATGCCTATAAATATCTTGGCCTGGGGCTTGGCACACGGTTGATCCAAAGGAGGGAACTCCTCTGGTGATTCCTGCAGCTGGTTACTTTGTAAAATGGCAATGCTGCCCCCTGCCTTGTAGGTGTTGTGGGCAAGGAAGGACTCGGGTTAAGCCTCTGCTGACTGAGTCCTGGTGGGTTTTTAGGCTCTGCCTGGGAGGCACTTGGAAAGGACAGTGAGTCTCAGGACAAGGAGTGGCAACAGACAGCAGGCTACCAGGCTACGTGGGTGGCAGCAGAGAGGCAGGAGCGACTTCTCTGTCACTGCCTCGGGAGTCCCACAGCATGGACTCCTGGTGTTCAGACCTGTTGCCAGAGGCAGTGCAGGGTGGTCTCTGGCAGGTCATGGCATCAGGATGTGCTGATTCTGCGCCTCTGCTCCTAAGATCCTGCTGTGCACAACCAAACCCAACTGTGTGGTCAGAGCCATCAAGTTGGTAGCTTAAAATTGGCCATTTAAACCACAGAGTTGACAAAACACTACAAATGAGGGTTTCTTTATTTTTTCTTTTGATTTTGACAGTGGGTTTACCTGCGTATCAGTTTGCAAACAATTCAAGCCTGATACTTGGGAAGGCATGTTTGCAACCCTGGGAAACAAAACACTGAGTGAGAGGCATTGTTTGGTGTTTTGTGGCACAAGTGTCTCTGTGGTGGGCCCCCAGGTGGCACCAAGGAAAAGCGCTCTCCTGGGCTTCTGGAACCTGCCCAGCAGTCCTGCCCAACAGGGGCAGAACGCCAGACCTGGCTGACCCTGGCAGATGTCCCTTGCGGAGGGGTGTGGTGGCAGCTTGTGCAACGTCCAGAGGCCAGCCCTGGGAGGGTGCCCCAAGCATGCAGGGGGACCGTTGCTACCGGACACAGCACAAGGTCATGCCGGGACTAGGTGTATGGAGACTCTCGGAAATTCTTGAGCTAGAAGACTAAATATTTCTTTTTTTCTTTTTCTTTTTTAAAGATTTATTTATGCATACAGAACTGGGTACTGGCCACCAGAGGTGCGGGGGTGAGAAGATTCACCAGAGACAGAGTGGGGAGTAGGGCAGGCAGATGTACTGAAATATACTGCGGAGGGGAGCAGTGGCGAGACAGAAGAGATCTGCTGTGCCATGTGGGTCAGCTCCCTGGTTGGGATCGAACTCAAGCTGCAGTGGTTAGCTTCATAGTGCTGTGCTTTAACCCGTTGCATCACCAGGGAGGGCCCAAGATATATATTTTTTAATGTGTGAAAGGATTATTAATAAAACTGTGTCAAAAAATTTCTATTTTAAAACTGCCGAGTAGCCTGATAACATTTCAATAAACTGAAAGCTATTTTTGAATTAACAAAAAATGTCCTTTTATAAAAAAAAAAAAGCAAAAAAAGTGCACACTGCATGAGGGTGCTGAGACCTTCCTTATTTACTCGAAAGCCCCTGAAGTAAGTGCAGCAGGGCATGGGGTGAGGGGGGGTTCCGCAAAGGAATGAACGTTTCATCAACCAGGGCCTGGAGAGGCTAGCAGAACAGCCAGAAGATTCTAGTAAGAGTCTGGAGCAGGGGGTGGGCATGCTGAGATCCTAGCCAGACAGTTGGCATCAGGGAATCAGTAACAGCAAGTGGCATACAAGCCAGAACAGCAAGAAGGCTGTGTCTGTGGTTCCAGAGAGATGTGAATTCAAGGACTTGGGTTGTGGATGGAGCACAGGTAGCATCCAGGATGGGCCGTGGCTCTGGAGAATGAAGCAGCCCCAGGGTCAGGACTGGCACATGGAGGTATGCTTGGGGACCAAGGAAACATGTGCTGAGACCAAGGGCATCTGACAAAGTATGTTCAAAATGCTTCCTCCTGAAGCCAGCACAGATGTGGAGAGGTTCTCCCAACTGGACACAGCACTGGAGAGGCAAGATGAGGCGTTTGCATGCTCAAAGAGAAAAACCTCAGGGTAGGGCATTTTCAGGTTTGTTTTTGTGACAGAGCCCCTGGAAGCTGGCTCTTGTTTGTATTAACTAGGTTAAAATGGTCCTTGTTGTTACCTTCAGAACCTGGGCCAATACCCTGCTCCACCCTCCCTGCCTTGGTGATTAACCCATAAAACTAGTGCCCCCTGCTGACTTCAAGGCCCATGTAGTGGGGCACACACCTATCCTGTTGCCCCTCTCTACCCTCTGGTCCACAGTAAACATTCCTCCCCTAAAACCAGGTCTCGGCTATTTCAATAATTGTGTGGGCTTCACTGGTGGAAGTCAGACAAGGACACTTTCAGAATCAGTACTACTTGCATGGATAGGGTAATTTCAGGGGGCTGAAGTTTTTGGCTTAGTACATCTGTGTTTCAAGAAAGTGAGGAAAAGTAACTTTCAAAATTGCAATTATTTCAAAAAATTTAGAGAACTGAAGAAATACTCCAAGAACGTAGTCTATTTGCACTGAAAAGCGTATGTACAAGCTGCACTTTGTCATTTGTTTTGTGTCCACTCACTTAGTTATTCAATGACTATCACTTCACAGGCCTTTGGGAGGCTATATAAAACCAGAATTATATTGACTGCCTAATATTCTAAGATATGGATGCATATCTAATATCCAATAATTCTCTCCTTGAAAATTTATATATTTTCCTGTCCCATTATGTCACTGTGATCTCCACCTTCCATTACTTTCATAGATAATGTCTGAGATTGGAGTTTCTAGGCCATAGGTGTATTTTTAAAGCTCTTATTATCTAGTGTCAAATTGTCTTAATAAGTGAACACATGAACGTATTCAGGTCAGGCTATATCCCACATGGTCACAGGTGAAGGCCACATAAGAAATGTTGGTGGGTTCACCCTGGGTGAAGAGCTACCTTCTCTATGATGACAGTGTTTGGGGTGCCATTGCAGTGACTCTGGTATCCCAGGCATGGTGGTGGTGTGCTCTTCCATACTTCTTGAGGTTGGCAAATTCCCAATGATTAAGCTGGAACCTCAGAACTCATCCTGCCACCTCCCACTTCCTGCCCACCCCCACCCTACTTTTAGATCTTAATCTATTCAATCCTACAGATGCTAAGATTGCTCTCATTCCGCCCACACATCTGGTTAGATTAGTGTTTCCCTGGCTAGCTTGCATATCACCAGCATCTGTCAGCCCTATTTAGTCTTAATTGCTCTGGGGGCATTTGCAGGAAAAGCCTGCCTCGGGATCTACACACTCATGAAAACGGAGCAAACTGCTCGCAGGTGGGAGTGCCTTTGCGAAGGGTGGTTAAAGTTGATGTTTGCTTTTTATTGCTGAATTCTTGAGTCATCATGAAATCAGCGTCCAGCTGATGCCTCGCTTTGGTCTTGTTCTGCCAGATGTCCCCCTGGTGAAGCCCTGGGTGCCTGGGAGGGCACAAGCATCTGAAGAAGGCAGAAAAAAGGGGGAGGCCACCGAGCCCCCTGAGGCCATTATTTGTTTTATGATGCAAACACCTGTCTTGTTTTATATCAGCTGCCCTGTGACGGTGGCACCAGCACCTAAAAACAAAAGCAGCATTTGTAACACGTCCAGGTGCCAAAGCGTGGAAAGGATCTGAATACAGCACCAGAGAGAGGACAGCTGTAAGTCACCCAAGATTGGCTTTGATGCCCAGTGGGTGGAAAATAGGGATTCTCCCCAGAGAGGGCTATGGGCACTGGTCGTGTTTAACTCTTTTGCCTCCCAAGTAAATGACCCAGACAAACAGCACCATGAAATCTTTACATTAGCAGATGGCGCAATGTTCTCCAGCAAATGCTGTGCTGTGCCGAAAGGGATACAGCAGGACAAGCCTGGGAGGCTGTGTGATGGGTGAGAACGTGGGAAATGAGTTTCCATGAGATGAAGTGTCTGGTAATGAGTTAAGAAGATGAGCCCATTGCAGGCAGACAGAGATAATTGGGTTCGGCCTAAAGAAGGAGTCTAGCAATATTGGGCTGGGCTTGTTGGATAACCTGTCATGGCTATCAGGACTATTGTGGAAGTTTCAGGAAGCATCAGAATGAGCAGAGAATCTTATTCTACCTTTGTCATAAGATCTGCAATGCTACAGGTAGTTCCACTTTCTCCATTTCAATGATGATATAATTATCGGGATTTTCTGGTGATCTTAACAACTGAGTCAAAGAGAACATGTATGGGCCCATGGTGTCCAAGCCTTCTCCACCAGAAGGGCATACAAGACATAAAGAAAACCTCTCCCCTCTGCTACCTAAGACTAACTAGTTGCTGTGCAGGGCAGAAGGTGCTCAGTGTCTCACAGGTGGCATGGTCTTCTCTTTTTCCTGCCCCTGGGGCTCAGGGACCAGCTGTGGAACAGAGAAAGCTGCACAGAAGTTAAGTGATATTAGACCCTATCTTGTTGATTGCCTTCCTGCATTCATGACCTCATCTTTCTGTGCTTTTGGGTCCTCAACTTTTACAGCCATATGACTTCAGATCCCATTCTCAGCTCAAAGGTGGGCCCTGATTAGTTTCATATGATTTCTTCATTCTATTTCCCTGGCCTCTGTATCTGGTTCAGCATTGAGCATTTCATTTTAAACCAAGGTACCGAGAGGAGATTTTTGATAGGGGGTTCTGGGAAGAAGTTTCTCTTTTTTTCTTTTGCATTTCTTTTCCAGATGCAATGTACTGTTTAGCCTACACTTTGAGGGACACAGGCATGGTAAAAGCAGAGAGGAAAGAGAAAGAAAATGGAAAATGGGATCTAGGTGACATCATGGATTGGAGCTGCTGGATCAAGACACACCTGAAGTCTAATACTTATAGCTTTTAGCTGTTAAGCTGAATGTGACAATATCTGACTATTATTGTCGTGATACATAAGTTAGTGAAAAAAAAATCACAAAGGATTATTTGTGACAAGCACTTTCAGGTACACACAAACCATATCATTCCAAGAGCTACACAATTGGCCCACTAATCTTTTTTTTTTTTAAAGACTTATTTCTTTATGTACACAGAGCCAGGGTACACGCAGTGGGAAGATTCACCAGAGACAAATTGGGGAACAGAACAGGCAGATTGATGAAGAGTACACTGCTGAGGGGAGCAATGGGCAAGACAGGAGAGGTCTGCTGCACCATGTGGGTCACTCCAGGGCAAGGATCAAACTTGCATGGAAGCAGCTGTGGCTGGCTTGCAGTGCTGTGCTCTAACCTGTTGAGGCAGTAGGGAAGGCGCTGGCTCCCTAATCTTAACTCTGTTTCCAGGATTTTGCTTAACTTTGTTTATTGCTTTTTCCAGGATTTTGCTTCAAAACCAACAAGAGTGCTCTAGTTTTCTACATCAGGAATAAATACATCTGCCAGGCTGTAAAAACCTTACCCCAATGAGCTTTTTAACCACTGCTCCCAGGTATAAGAACGATTTACTCTGCTCAAACTAGTACAGGCTTCTCTTGACTATCATAATGAATGTTCTGTACAGGCTTCTCTTGACTATAGGTCTTGCCACATTCCATCATAATGAATGTTCTTCCTACTTATACATTTCCTTTCTCTCTGTCTCTTCCTTGTATATATTCTATTTAAGAACATCTTTGTTACCTGTTTGACCACATTTTTAACCAGAACTTTCTCTCATCCCCAAATCCCTATCATTGTTGAAATTCATAGCATAAAATTTAATAATTAACTATATGTTAATGATTTTATAGCTATAAATCCAGGTTAAGGGAACATGGACAATATATCATGCCCATTTTATAAAGTTTCTAAACAGCATAGTTCAGGACACATAGCAGGAAAAGAGGCATAAATGTTGACTCACATTTTTCAGAACTAAATATTTAGGCAATTAAACTTAGCTTTGGATAAAAATGAGATCATAATGCAGCAAATGAGGGTGTATCCAAGTTGATGTTTGGAACTTTTGACTTCTGCTTATTTCCTAGCAAAACTTCATCCTACGACTATTTATCTGACATCAGTGCTAAATTCTAACACAGTCTTCCATGTATAGACTAACCGATTGGTTACAGCCCAGACAATGAGAGGGAAACATTGATACTCATACACAGACACAGCTTGAGAACCATTGTGGGTTGATGAATTCAGATCCTGCTCAGATTTCCTATGTTGTGAAGAGAGAGCTGAACCAGAGATATATTTTTTTTTTGCAGTTTGGCTTCTGGTTCACTCCGACCAAATGCAACCTCTCAGTTGAGAGGCAACTTCCTTTGAATCCCAAAAGACATCTTGGACAATGAACAGGCTTATAACCTCTTCCAGTGAGCTCAGTGTAAATGGACCCAGAAACACCAAACCTATGTTTTTCTTAAAATAAACAAGCATAAAACATTTAGAAGAAAAAGTTCTCAGGGGCAAACCACAGTTGGATTTTAGCAAATCTGAAAACACTTGAAAAATAGTTGAAGACTTTTTGCTAATCCCAAGATATTTGCAAAATGCTTCAACATTTTTGTGGTCTCCGGCTCTTCCAAACCCCCACATGTACACCTGTCTACCCACAGTCAAATCCCCACTCACTCAACAAGAATGAACTCTTCAAAGAAATATCAGGTGGGCACTGGCCAGCACAGATGGGTAGTGGGGATGATTCAGTTGACAACTCCTTATTCATCCTTTTCCACCGTCAGTCATGATCTTGAACACATATTTTATGTCTTACACTTCAAATTCCCCAAAGAAACACATATCAGTAGCCTACTCTTGTATCCCATAAATCTTAAACTGCCAGGAAGTTTCTTTTATTAATATCTTGAAAATCCCATTTTCTCTCTTTCATACTTCTTTGAGTATTTGAAAACAGTGATATTGAGGTCAGTCTTTTCTGTGTGTGGGGGAGATTTAAATGATCATAATATCTTTTTCTCTTGGCTCTAACTTTCTAAAACTAGTTCATTCTGTTTTTGCTGCATATATAATAGAAGGTGAGTTTAGCCAGTAGACATTAACACCTCTGCCTCTGAGTATCAGCTTTAGCGGTATTTTTGAGTATTAATTACCAAAGTAACTTTGTGGGCTCAGTCTTTCTCTGTAGCTTTGGAGAAAGCCTATTTTTATGTAGTTTTACTGCCACATATGGTATAACTGGGCTAAAATAATCTTATTAATTGAGCCCTCTGATAGTAAGTTGGATTTTAGTTTAACCAGAACACTACAAACAACCCAGGGGAATAAGACATCTGAAAAACCTGCATTTTATTTGGCACTTTTAAATAGTTCCCAGATCTCATAAAACAACATGTGGGAGGTGACAGTATAAAGAGATGGAATCCAAATCAAATGAAATCTGAAGGCATTTCTTGCCTATTGCTAATCTTCATGAATAGGAGAAAAGAAAATTTACTTTACCGACTGTACAAAATGTTACACTAGAAAAACCCTTAATTTTAGGTGCTGAAAAACAGCTATTTCCTGTAATATACACACTAGTCCATACTTTAAAAAAAAAAAAAAAGTTATTTTTTTCAATTACAAAAGTAACCACATGTTTTTTTATGGGGAAAATTTTTGAAGAAACAAAAGCAGAAAGAAAAAAAATTAAAATTGCCCAAATCTTAACATAGGGAAAAATATAACTAGTAAATTATTCTATAAATATCTAGGATTTTCTTTTTATTTTATTTCTATTCTCTCTCACATATTATTTATATTTTCTTTCAAAAACTAGAAATTGAAATCATATTAAATTTGTTGCTTTGTAACTTACTGTTTTCATCATAGAAGTGATTGCTAAACAGGATTTTTATTATTTTTTTTGTTTTTTATTATTTTTTTATGATTATCTCATAATCCCTAGATTATGTACAGATATAGGCATATATTATATATTTATATATATATATACCTATATGAATATAACATAATTACATATATACATATGTATGACAGCTATAAGTATTAGGCATATATAGATATTTTTCTACCATAAACAATGCATTCTTATAAATCATACATCCTTGGATTTAAATCTTTATACCAAGCCATTATCATTCCTTACAGAGCATTTCTGGAAGAGAATTTGGCTACAGGGAGAATAAAACTGTAGGGCTTCTGGATACTAACTGCTTTCTAGAAAGACTAAAGTGCTTTGCACACCTGTCAGCAACATACAAATATTTCCTCCTACAAATTCAGGTTATTTTCGTTAAAAATTCTAACTGAGAAATACAACATAATAGTTCATTTTTTAAAATTCCATAACAAATGAGTTTGAATATATTCATATAAAATTGCTTTTATATTTATGTTCTTTACTTATTTATCAACAGTAAGTTATATTGAAAAGTGAACTTCCTAGTTACTAATTGAACTTTCATATAGTATCTATAGCAACCATGTTTTCTCTTGTATGAAGAAAATATTCACTTCAGTTTTTGATCGCTTATGTGGATTTTGTACATGCTATAATTAAAGTGTAGCAGTACTCTTAATTGAACTACAGTACTATCAGTTTATATGACCTATACATCTTCTTGGCCTTATCTGTATTTGGAGAATTTTTTTTTTGACAGTGTTTTCAATTTCTTCTTTAGCCTCTTTGCCTGGTTAATGAATGTCAATAATTTATATTTTTATACAAACTGTTCATTTTATGCAGCTTTAAAAATGATTAGTAGAGAATTTAGCAGTTTTAGATTAAAAAATATTTTCAAACTCCTTTGTGTCTGGACAAGATTTTTTTCTTAATTTTGGCTGAAACTTATTTGCTTGGTTTTGATAAAGAGTTTGTTCATTTGATTAGTTTTTAAGGACTCAGTTGCTGAATTTTAAAGAATCAGTTCCATGATTTAAAATATTGTCTTATTCATTTACTGTGAGATATTTATTGCTGACTTCCTGTTTCTTTCCCTAAGTTGCTCTTCTGTTTTCTTACATTACTTTGGTATCAGAATTGGGGTTCCCATTCCCAGCATGCCCTTCAGGGCCTTAGCTCATTGCCTGGCCCCACCTTATGCCCTGAGAACCTACTCCCTCACTCCCTTATTTCTTCTTAAAAATCACCTTCTCAATGTGAGCTTTGGGGCATTTAATCTAAAGGTCAGTAAATCCCTTCTCCTCTGCCAGTTTCTCCCTCTGCCTTCCTGATTTTATTTCTCTCATTAATCCGTAATCACTGTTGAATATACTACAAATACTATATTCATCTTGTTTAATTTCTGTCTCCCCCAGCAGACTAACAGCTCCAGGGGGCAGGGATTTAAATAATCTTGTTCACTGTTTTCCTTCAGCTTTGAAATTTCTGGCTCATAGTTGATCACAGAAATTTGTTAACTGAGTGAATGAATGAATGAATGAATGAATGAAATAGCCCAGGGAACTACAAATTAGGAAACTTTGCACAGTAGGCCCCAGAGCATCAGCTTTGTTGGTGAACATCTCCTTTGTTAGTTCTGCATTTCTAGATGGTTAACTGCCCATCTGCCTGGTCCCACCCAATGTCTAAGAGTCTTGAAGTAATTTTCACTACTGATGGATGGTAATGAGCTGTGAGAGGACCTGGAGTCTGTAACTGAGCCTCTTTCTACTCTCACCACCATATTGGTCATTGGTCCCAGGATGCTGACACCCAGGACACAAGGTCAGCCACACTTCTGATCCAAATAATGCATGTGAGCCAGGCAGTAAGGTCCTCCGGTGAGTTCTTTTGGAGCACAGGAGAAATCCTTCAACCTGAGAAAGGAGGCTAACATTTCCTCTCCTCACACCCCACACCAGAATCTGGCCTTCTGGATTTCTGTCCTCTAATTATAAGAAACAACCCCATTTTTGAAGGCCCAGCAACCAGCAAGGACAAACACCAAGGACAGAGCTGGTCTCCTCTAGGTAGGTGTACTTAGGGGCTCCTCCCCTCTCCAACATGAAAGACATGCCCCAAACACCATGCTGGAGGTCCAGAACTTAGTGCCCCAAATCTGTCTTCCTCCCACTACTTTTCTGTGCCCATCAACATGGTCAGTAATAAGCATGTAAGAGAGGGGCATTATACCCAACCCTCCTGAGGGTCATGGAGTCCTGTAAAGAGGAGATTTGGAGTCTGGGAGAACTGCACCACTTCTAAGGGCAGCCCACTTCATGATCAAACAGCTGTCCTCCCAGGGAGAAAGCGTTCCCATGAGAACCCTACATTTCCTTTCTGCAGGGACTCCTTGAATAAAATGTACCAGGTACACTTCCCCGAGAGAGGCTTTCACTGGTGTAGTTCTTTGTAGAAGTCAATGCCCAGGAATGGACCGAGCATCACATACCTCTATACAGAGCAGGATTACTAGCTTTTTTTGGATAAGAACATTATCCCTCAGGATCTGAGTCTTTCTAGAAGAAGCAGCTAGTGGACTGAAGGAAAAGTGTGGAATTCATGTTCTCATAGAAAACCTGGGAGCATTTGCTCTCCAAGGGTGACTGGGTTACTATCTGAGTCTTTGCAAACCATTATGCAGATTTGGCCAGTGTCATCTCAGACCGTGGCAAGTGTTCAATGGATGAGGGCTTGAGGGAGGTAGTCTTGGCTTAATAGGAACAAATGTGGTATGATGCCTGGACTGTTATCCCATGAACAGAGTTACCACTCAAGAGCAGAGCATTGGCCACTTGGGCTGCTGGAGCCTCTACTCCAGCATCTGCAGAGGGGTCCATGCACACTATGAGCTTGAACAAGTTCACTTCCAAATTCTCTTGAACATCTAACATTCTTCCTCCTTTTCTATACTTAGAACTCGTACTTAGAAGCTAGGATGAAGCTAGGATGTGTCCCAGTCACAGTCTCCTCAGCCTCAGCAGGTTGGGGTGAGCCAAGGTGGCTCCATGCCACCTGCTCATGCCCAGTCTGTGGGTCCACCGTGCCTGGAAAGCCTCTGACAAGTGGACCTCGCTGTAGTCCCTCCTTCCTACCACATGCATCGCATCCCCTTACAGACCTCTAGGGTGTTTTGAAATCCACAGCCATCAACTGAATTCTGGTACTGAAGTATTTGAGTTTCCTAGAGCTGCTGCAACAAAGTGCCCCAGGCTGGATTAAAGCTACGGAAATTTATTCTCACTGTTCCAGAGGCCAGAAGTTCTAATTGAGGGGACAGCAAGGCTGTGCCCACTCTCAGGCTCTGACCTCTTCCCAGCCTACCCCTCTTGGGGTAACTGTCAATCTTTGGAGGCCCCTGACCTGCAGTCTCGACTTCTGTCCTCACACACCCTCCCATCCCTGCGAGAGCGCCATGTCACAGAAGCACCATCCTCTCACCCACACTTTTCTCCTTAGACCATGAGCCATGCTGTCAGGGCCCATTTCCTGCTCATGCCTCTACCCCAGAAGCACACCCTACAGAACACAGATGGACATCTTGGGACATACACTGAAGGAAGACAGCACCCTTGATTCTTGTTCCTTGCTCTTCAGCAGAATTACCTTCTGGAGAGAATACTCTGAAGTTTCTCTTGCGCCAAAACTCCCAAGCTTCTCCTCCTTGGGATAGCGGTCGTGCATACCCTAAGTCTGGGACAGGGAGGATGCTTCAACTCTTTTGAGCTTGATTTGCCTTGGACAGACCCTACTCTTTGCTGTAGTTGCCGGTCTTCATCATACTTCTCGGGCCGTGGGGCCAGAAGTCTTTCAGAAGGTGTCAGAGCTCTGCAAGGGACACCTGAAACAGGTCATCTTTTTGACCTCATGATTATTGTGAAAGCTCATTCGGGGCAACAATCAATTCTTGCTCAGCTGCACTTAGCACAAAATGATGCTATTTTCCTCTGAGAAAATCCTTCCGAGAGAGTGGGTGTGAGAAAGAGAAATAAATGAGGAGAGCCAGTTGATGTGAGTGCAGAGAGGGCCGCTCTCCGAAGCTGCTGAAGCCACAGCAAGGCGCGATTGATGGACGCAGCTTGTGTCTGGGCTTCTAACCCGAAGGGCCTCTCCTCACCTTGAGGAATGTGCAATTGAAGGCTCACGTTGCTCCTCGAAGCCAGAGGGTTTCCCGGTACGAGGCAACATCATGTTCTACTTACTGAGTGGTGGGGCTTTCCCCTCCCCTGCGATCTGCTCTGAACCTGAATGGGCTGTGCCCACGGGAGACTCCTTGATGTTCATGCTCCGTGTTTCCGTTCAGCGCAGCATCCGATTACCAACGTGGACCAAGCTGTGCTCGGCTCCCCCTCCCTTGTTATTGTTCATGATTTTCATCTGTTTTGGGTCTGTTTTCAAGTTCCCCCACCCCCAGTCTCTGCTCCGCAGAGCTATAAAAATGGAGAGCCTTTCATCTCTTCGCCAGCAACAATCCTCCCTGCTCCCTTGATCATTTGGCGAACTTGTCTCTGAACTCAGGCCAAACTGTCTGTCTACTCAGGATTCCTTGTCTCCTCCACCAAGATCAGCCTCCCAGGTGTGGCGGATGATTAGTACAGAGGAAGGAGTTATGTACACTGTGATTAGCACAGTAATAACAGTGATGTTAATAAGAAGAAGAGCCTGGTGCTGACAGTGCACCTGGGCGAAGGGAAGGTGAGGAAGATTGCAGTTCGCCTGGGAAGTTGATCTTTCATTCTTTTTATTGTAAGCCTTATGGTTCTTTCTCTTCTTCTAGCAGTGATATGTGTTCATTGTCAAACGTTTGAAAAATGCAGAAAATTATAAACGCTAACCCAAAGTCACTCATATTCCTGCCATACAGAGGGAACTATCCTATGAATAGGATAGTGCTTTTTTGTCCAGGTAGGTGTGAGACACACACTCTCAGATTTACCTATAATACATCGACACACAGATACAATGGGCTTCATGCTGTAGTTATAATTTGGTGTTCCCCCTTTTCTTTAAAATGATGGCACAAGGACTTTTCTACACATGAGATACCTTCTGTAGTCTGTTCTAAATGGTTATGTTGTAGTATGCATTTGATGATTGGCCATTTTCTGATGGTTGTGCCTATGGGTTGGTGCTATTTCATTATGTGTCATAATGAGCTGTGTCATAATGGGAGACAGGAATGAAGCAAGTGAAAGCTACCCAAGGGAATAACCTGCCATTTAGCAAAGAGCAGGCCTCATTCCTATCCACCAGGTGAAGGTAGCTGGTTAAGATTTGGCCCAGTTGGGTGGGGAGAAGGGAAGAGCTCTTTGAGTGGGGTAAGGAGTTTAGAACAGTCTTTCATGTCTCCAATCATATAACCCCTTAGCCAATAATGGACAGGACCCAATAATAGGGGTGAAGGAAGGGATACGACCAGAAGGGTGAATCAGAACACAGCCCACCCACCTCTGGGTAAGCATTGGAGATCCACCCACATTGAAGTGCTTCAATGCAATTCCCAGCAGCAAGAAAAACCATGACCTGATCCCTGGGGGATGGTGAGAAAATGATTTTGGGGGGCCATATCCTTCAGAGAGTGAGAATGTAGCGAATAAAAATTCTTCCAATAGAAAAATTAATCTTCTATTTTACTTTTATTTTCCTAGCTGCATTAGACATAGCCAATCCTTTCAAAGGAGTTGGAAGGGATATAAGTGGTCTTAATGTGGGAATGAAAAGGAACTAACACTGATTTATGGTGATGGTCATACCTCTCAATAAAGTGATTGATGCATCTTTGAATTGTACACTTGAAACATGAGAAAGTTATGATGTCAAGTACTCTTCCACAAAGTTACTTAAAAAAGTAAAATTAAAAACACCTAGTTTAAAAAAAAAGAAAGCCTAGTGTGAAATAAAGAAATCAGATGCAGTAGAGAGCTGACTAGTGGTTGGGAAGACCGGACGATGTGTGCAAAGCAAGATAGTGGCAGCCCAATGGGTCTGGCCCCATGTGGCCCCAGAGCAGAAGGGAGGTGCACACGGCTGGATGAGGTGGAACTTCCCTCAGCCATACTTACCTCCTGCTCTGTGGTTCCTAGAAAATAGCTTGTCATTTCTTAACTTTACCCAGTGGTCGTTTTAGCTTTAGTTACAAAGATGATTATCTGGAGTGAGAAGACTTTGACCTTGGCCTGCTGTGTGACTTTGGGTGAACATTTTGCGTTCCTGAAACTTGGGTGCCATGTGCAGAGTGAGAGATAATGGCTGGTTCTCAAAGTCCTGTTTAGTTTGCACATTCCTCTGATGCCATGACTCAGCCTGTACAAATTAAATGGCCATAAACAAATTTTGCAGTCGGTGTTGGTGTTCTAGTTTCTCTTGCGCCCAAGGGCAAACATAAATCATGTTCACGATGAATATGCTTACCTCAAGGTACATCACAAGATTAAATGAAATGGTGGAAGTGATAAGAACTCAGTGGGAAAAAAAAAAAAAATCTAAAATACCCTGGGGACGTAAACTATTAGCACAGGTATCATTCTGCCTTCCCAGTAAATTAACCCCTGGTACTTTACCAGTGACCTGCCTCCTGCACTTGGAGAAATAGTCTTGTTCACTGAACTTGGTTGGGCTGAGTTGCAAATCTGTTGGCTTGAACCTATCTTTAAAAATCCTGTTCAAATGCAGTGGTATTAATATTCTCATTGCAAAATAGGAAGAAATAACAATAAATCAAGGGATCTTATTCAAATACCTAATGGAGGCAAGGAATTCTAGAGAGTAGTTGAGTGGTAGAAGTGAGTACCTTTCCTTCTGTGAGAACGTAGAGTAAGACTCAATTGCCTTATGGGCTGGTCTTGGCAAGAGAACAGATGCTAGATATTTGTCATGTGGTTATTCATTTATATTTTATTTTTTTCCATTTTCAAAGGATAGGCTTATTAGGAGAAGGAGAAAAAGAGAGACCCCTGCATAGTCAAGGGGGCAGGAGAGCTGCCAGTTGATGGTTTTAGGGCCCTTCTGGAGTGGCCCTGGGCCCCACAGGCCTGTGGCCTTTGTAGGGTCTCAAGCTGACAGTGTAGCTGCTGCATCCCCGGTCACGTGTGGGAAGAAGCACTGATGCGCATCAGGAAAGGCAGGACTGGGCCCCACAGTTCAAAATGCCAGGCAGTGAGACATGCCCTGGAGTCAGGCAGATATATATAATGCCCTCTGAAACACCAGTTTGGCCCTTAAACTTGGGCCCTTTCAAATGCCAGTTGCCAATTTGGGCTTTTGCTTTGTGATGCCTGAACAGAGCCTGAGAAGCCCTTTAATTTTTTTCAATTCGATGAGTGCTGGTTTCTATTGGGGCAGTGACATTGAACATGTTGTTCTGACAGTCTTTCTGGCTGCGCCCCCTACAGTACTTGGTGGGCAGTAGGCTGGGCAGCCCAGAACACACATGGAGCTCAGCTCAGAGGTTAGCAATTCAGTGCCTGATGGTGTGGCTTACCCTGGAGGACAGGTGAATCTCCCCACTCTTTTCTCACTTTCCCAGGGGTGTGAATGGAGCTGTTTTGTTCAGATTTGAAATAAATACAAGCCAGAGTAGCTGCCTCAAAATGTTGGCTCATCACTTAACCATTCCTGTGTGCACCTGCTCACCCATGCTTTCATTTCCTCCATGTTTTCTGATACTCAGTTTTAAAAACACTTGTTGACCTCCATTTACACGTCCAGATTTGTTTTTGATGCTATGAATTTGAATGAGAATTTGAATGAGACACAGTCTAAGGGTAAACAGAAATAAAAAACACAGAAATACAATCTACTGGCATAAGGTGGTCACTGATACTCAGCTAACACAGTGAGGTATTGGGGGCTTGACTCCGCTCAGAGGACATTACAGGGGTCCATATTAGGAGAAAACTTGAAGTTCTGTGCCCACAGAGGACAGTGAATATTTTGATGTGGCTTAACTTTCTCATAGATAAAAGCTTTTGACTTTAGAAGAAGGCATTTCTGAAGAGTTCCAATCTCCATCTGTCTTTCTCGCTTGCTCTCCTCCTCTCTCTCTCTCATACACATGCATACTCACATTTTTATAAAGGGAGTTGTTCCTCTCTCAAGGCAGTCTACTTCTCTTTCTCAGAGCCCTGGTGTGGGGATGATGGTCAAGGGTCAAGGTGGCACCTGTTCTGAGGAAACAGACTCAAAAGTGAGCACATTTTGCTGAGCACATCGGGCTCTGTCACACTCGCCCGGAAGTGCCAGTCTGAAGGTTGGCGCTCACAGTACTGCAGGAGAAAGGCAGATAGTCGCATTGTTTGTGACTCCCATGTTTGTGAATCTTTTAGAAGAAATCTTCCTGAAAGCTAAGCAGAGGGATACAGCAATGACAGTTTTCTTTTCTTCAAGAGGCCACTGGCATTTTCCTGAGGAGAGGATGATGGGTAAATTCCATTTATCATGTCCAGTCAAATAGTAAGCATTTTATGTGACTTTTGTTTTAACCTGAAGTGCTAAGCCCCAGGACTCACGCGAGCACATCCTGGAAGGCTCACAGAGAACTGCTCTCCCATGCCAGCCTCTCAGACTTTGCTTCCTCTCTTCTCTCCCCTTCCCCCTACCTTTTCTACTCCATTCTCATCAGCAGTCTGCCCATACTAAGGGTCTGCCGAGTCCTCCTGCATTGATTCAGTTGCTGCTGTAGTTGGGTCAATCATTAATCGCTGTGTCTTTAGTAGGTTCCCTGCAGGGGCCCTAAATTCTGTCAGTGCTTAGATTGCTCTATAACAGCTTTGGAGTCTGAAACTGGGCCCCTGATGCTGCAGCTGCAGCATGTCCTAACAATTGACACGATTTAAGCTTCCAACCCTGATTCTTCCCCAAATGAGGTTGAGATGGAAACTAGATTTTTAGTGTTGCTGGTGGTATTCATAACGTCATGTGTATTGATGTCAAAATAGAAAGTTGCATCCCTGAAGCTTAGGTTATAAACAATTGTTGATGAGAAACAATTAAAAATTAAAAAGATTGCAGGCCCTCCCTGGTGGTGCAGCAGTTTAAAGCACAGCACTAAGAAGCTAAAGCCACTTCAGCATGAGTTCAATGCCTACCCCAGACGTGAACACATGGCGCATTAGACCTCTCCTGACCTGCTCGCTGTTCCCCTCAGCAATGTACTTTGTTGATCTGCCTGTTCTGCTCCGCACTCTGGTGAATCCTCTCACCACCCCTGTACCTCTGGCCTGTACCCCAGTTCTGTATGCACAAAATTGATTCATTTGGCTTCTCCTGAATCACCAAATGCTAAAACTGGAAGCCACTTGATGTTCTCTTAGACTAGACCTCTGTAGAACACTTGTGGGAGTAGGTCAGAGGTGCAACCTGTCAGATCACAGGTTCAGTAGCACCAGCAGTACTGTGCTAGAAATGCAGATGTCAAGGTTCCTACCCCAGCTCCTCGCAAGCCTGTCGCTCAGCCTCACTGTTCCTGCTTTGTACCAGGAGGCTGCTGACCTGTCTAGTGGCCACATTGAATTATTATTGTTCCTGAGACTGAACAAAGCTCTTTGCCAAATCTCAGCACCAAAATATACACTGTGCTTAGCTATTAAATAGCTAGAAGAAATTCCAATATTATTGTAATTTTTTTGGGTGAGAGATATTTGAAGTATATTTTGAATTATTAAGTTACCATTATTATTATTACCATTATTACTATCTGTGATTTCTCTTTTGCTGCTACCCTAAGCATGTGGTTGTGTTGCTCAATGGATCCAGTAGACTTGAGCCATTCCCCTTGCACCAGGGTATCAGGCCCTGCCTAAACTAAAGTTCTAGATCTAGCCCTCTGCTCCAAGCACCAGAGGCCTACTCATACAGATGATCCAAGGTGATATAAGGGTCTGACTCACTGGAGCCAAAAAACACATAAGACCAAGAATGACACCAGAATGCACATCTAGTAATTTCCAATGAGTGACTTATCACAATGACTAGAAAACTTGAATATCTGTGACCAGCACATTCTCTCTTTATGAAAATCCAAATACAACCAGACCAAGTTATAATCAGCAGCTCCTAACCCAATGTGGAGTCAAGACTGAGAATTGATGAATCAGATGGTAAAACCCTCTGTCTTATTTCCCTGTGCTGGCATGGGCACTGCCAGTATCTGGCTCCAGATCTCTCCTCTTGCTCTAAGACTGACCAACTGTAGTCAAACTGCTGATTGAAAAGTTTTTATGTGTGAAAAGAGATTATAAGTAGCTGGAAGCTATTCTGTCTGCTTCTGCCCCTGTTGATTTTGTATCTGTGATTTAATCCATCTTGTGTTAATGTTAAAGTATAATCCTCACAGGCTGCTATTTTCCTCATTTCCTGATTATTTTAGGGGAGTTGTGAGGAGGGGTAAGATGGTAAAGAGGCAATAATAGCATCATTCCTGAGGAAGGATAGATTTACTCTCATTTCCAGAGAAGGAAGCTTATAGATTATAGACATACAGTTGAGACAAGTTTGGGAGTAGCTTCAAAATATATGGTTTTGTTCTTTTATTCAGCACATGCTAATTGAGTACATTCTGTCTGTGTGTGGGGGAGGGGCAACAGGACAACAAGGTTCCAGCCTTCATGGAGCTTGCATTCTAGTGTGAGAAATAAATAAGCAAATTATAGTTTCAACATGAGAATTCTGTCTATGTGTGTGGGAGGGGGAACAGGTCAGCAAGGTTCCAGCCTTCATGGAGCTTGCATTCTAATGTGAGAAATAAATAAGCAAATTATAGTTTCAACATGAGAAGTAAATCAAGATATGATAGTGACAGTATGTCAAAGTGTGTTATTTCAAGGACTTTCTCTTTAAGATGGCATTTGATTGATAAAGAGAACTAGTCTTACAGATGGACCAGGAATAGGGTCCCAATGAGGTGAAACCAGCTATTGCAAAGACTGCTTGGTCAAATAACAGAAGGATAAAGAAACAGTTGAGATTATGAGAGTGATGGGAGGTCTCAAGGGTTCAAAGCAGATGGGTGATCTCCTCTGACTTGTGATTTAAATAGACCATTCTTACTGCTATGAAGAGGATGAGTTGCAGGGAATTCCAAGCAAGAACTAGTTCAGATTTTGATATCTGGCCTTGTGATTTTTTCCCTATATCACTTCATGCATCTGCCTTCTGAGAATAAATCTAGTTTAGCATGCATTACGACTTGCTCTGAATTACTTACAAGAATTGGAAAAAATGAACTAGTTAAGATAGATTAACAATGCCTGTTTGAGACTGGGTTTTCAATGTTGGGAACCAAGGAGCATGGGACAAGATTTTCTAATTCACTCCCTGAAGGTGTGTATGTGTGTGTGTGTGTGTGTGTAGTTATATATAGTAACTTTGTCCTCTTATGTCTCATTAATTTGTCTTCAAAAACTGTGACAGGAACTATTCTTATATGTCTACTCTAAGAGTTTTGGATGAAAAGAATTTAGGACAAACTTGAAGTGGAATTGTACTCTGAAAAACCATCATCCCAGAGATTTCTGCCTAATTCAGGAAGCACTAGGATAAGACTTCAAAGACTGCACTTGATCTAGATTCCTGAAGGTGTTCACAGAATTTAGAAGAAGATTATGAACATCTGTTGATATCAACTACTACTGCTCAGAAGACTGTATTTCCTCATGCAACCTCTAGTATAACTCAAACCTGTTTGTAGAATCTTCCTGACTTTGGGTTACCAAAAGCTCAAAGTGATTGTAATGAATAATCCTTCCTCAGAGTTCCATTTCCAATGATGTTGGCTCCTTACATCCTCTCCTATGGAGCCAAGAATGATAAAGAAGATTCTCTTATGTTCAGGCACTGCTATTTGTTTATTGTAATGGTCTCTCTGGCTTGTGATTATTTCACAACTTTTTCTACCTTAGGTTCCTGGAAGACCAATTAATTCCTTATGAAAAGTAGGAGAAAGATATTTGAACTAGGCCACAGTTCATGGGAACATCTTTTTAAACATACTTCTCTGAGGGATGTTAGGAAGATTTGGGGGATGAAAGCTGCAGTAATCTAATCTGGTCATTGGGGGAAAATAAATTACTGCTCTCTGTAGTGTACATGACCTTCACCCCAGTTATATTTTTGAAATAATTACATAAGTCTGTCAGTAGTGTCTATGGGAGAGTAAAACCAGAATTTACAGTGGCCTGGTCTGTTCACCCTTGGATACAGCTCAGTGTCTTGAGATAAATTTACAATTCAAATAACAAAGTGTCTGAAATTTCTTCAGAGGAAGTAGTTCATTCAGAAAAATCATTAAATAATATCCAAATTGGAAAGAACCAATCTCAAGATGGGCTACTGACTGTATTCTTATCCAACAGCTAAATATTTTGACTGGTTACATCTAGCCTAAACTGAACACTTGTTTAATTCTACTGATGTATCATTTCAGTTAAACAGTAGATCCTAAAGCTCATTAAAATTCTTGCTGGACATAGATGGATATAATTAACTCTTGCTTTGGCCAAATGTGGACCCAATCTTATATTACCTTTGTGTGCTAATGGTGTTTGTTGGTAACTCTTAACTGACTGATACCGATGTAGGAAAAAAAGGCCAACTTTCTTCATTGACCTTTTAACATTGAAATTTATCTTTGTCAACATTCTTAGAGATACACGTGAGATAAAGTTGTCTCCATAAATGTGTAACTATGGACCAGATACATATTGTTACAAGAGACACATTTTTAAATATAATCCATGTAACCAAAAATCCTAAGAAAGCATGAGTGCTTAATTAACATCAGAAAAAAATAAGAGTTCAAGACAAGAAGTATTCTCATAGATAATTTTCATGACAAAAACAAAATCTGACAGAAATAAAGTGAGAAATAGACAAATATAATTAAAACTGACAATTTAACAATTCTCTTTCAATAATTGTTAGAAAAAGAAATGGCATGATAAATAAGAATATAGAAAATTTGAACTACACATCATTCAACTTAACCTAACTGCCTGTATTGCACTATACCTAATCATAGAAGAATATGATTATATATATCATATATATTACACACACACACACACACATATAAAATATATATATACATATACATATATATGTATATGTATATATATATATATATATATATATATATATATTCCTTTCTGGGGTACATGGAATATTCACTAAGATTGGCCATATGCTGGTCCATAGAACAAATATTAATAAATATCAAAGTGTGGGATTATATGAGAATGTCCTCTGACTACAGGGAATTAAAATAGAAATCAAAAATGATTAAGAGGGGCCCTCCCTGGTGGCGCAGTGGGTTAAAGCACAGCACTAAGAAGCTTAAGCCACTTCAGCATGAGTTCGATTCCCGCCTGCCCCGGAGGTGACCACATGGCGCGGCAGACCTCTCCTGACCCGCCCGCTGCTCCCCTCAGCAGTGTACTTCGTCGATCTGCCTGTTCTGCTCCCCACTCTGTCTCTGGTGAATTCTCTCACCCTCCGCATCTCTGGCCTGTACCCCAGTTCTGTATGAATAAATAAATAAATCTTTAAAAAAAATGATTAAGAAAGCTGGAACCCCATAGCTACTTAGAAAATGGAACATATACCTGTCCATAACTCATCGTAAAAAGAAAAATCATGAGAGAAAGATTTCCAACTAAATGATCATGTAAATTATAACATATTAAAACTTTGAGGGATGCAGCAAAAATATAATTTTACAGGATACTTTATTGTTCTAAATGTTTATATTAGGGAAGAAGAATGATTCAAAACCAGTCACCTAAGTTTCCATCTTAAGGTATTAGGAAAAAAAGAGCAAATGAAACCCGAAATAAAGGAAATGAAGGACACAATTCTAATAAGAAGAACTATATCAGAGATCAGTATAGTACAGAATGATTAAAGAACAAAGAAATGTCATTAACAGCAAAAACTGGTTCTTTGAAAGATCAATAAAATCAAAAAACCTCTAGTTAAACAACTGATAAGTTGCTACACCTCTTGCTATGCTGGTAACAGATGAGAGAAAACACAAGTGACCAATGTCAGGAAGGAAGAGAGACATCTGTACAGACTATAGATATTAAGGTGATAATCAGGGACTATTATGAGCAATTCATGTCATTGAATTAAACAAATTGGATGACAAGGAGAGTGTTTTTGAAAGACACAAATTGCAAAACAGAAAAAAAAAAAAAGGAACTGAAAATGTCAGTAGTCCCAAATAGGTCAAATTAAATTTAATTCAAAATGAAAATCTTCCCTCCCAGAATATCCCACATGAGATGGCTTCCCTAGTAAATTTCATGAAACAGTTAAGGAAGAAAAAGAACAATTTAATACAAACTCTGAAAATAGGAAACCATCCTAAGTCTGATTCCAAAACCATACAAGAGCAGTATTAGAAAACCACAGACCAGTATCTCTCATGAACACAGATTCCAATATCCTTAACAAAATATTAGCAAATTGAATTCAGAAATATATTAAAATGATAATATATCATGAATCAGAGAGTTTTCTTCTTCAATAATGCATGACTGTTTTAGCATTCAAAAGTCAGTATATTTCACTAACACAGAATAAAAGAAAACATTTCATTATTAGCTTAATCTATGCAGAAAAAGTACTAGATAAAATTTAAAAGCCATTCATAATAAAAACTCTCAGAAGATTAAGAGTGAAAAGAAACTTCACCTGCTGAGGGGTAACTGAAAGATCTATAGTGAGCATCATAATAATGATGGAAAAATGAAACACAGTGGTCTCAAGACTTAGAACAAAGTGAGAAGTAGCTATTCACCTAGATTTTGAAAGTATTATTCCCCTACTTCTTTTTTATATGCATGTATGCAGTTTAACATGCTTTAACTGCCAGTGTTTTCTTTTGCTTATTTCAGAGATTTTATATATTATATGTAATTCAGGGGTTTGCTTTTCACTCAACATTATACTCTAAGGTTCATGTATATCATTACTATGTTTTAATCACTCATGTTCCTCTGTGTGTTTTATTCCATTGTGTGAGCATATCTCAATATACTCAGTTAACTTCACCCCTAGATGTTTAATTTGTTTCTGCCTTTTTGGGTTTTGTTTTTTGTCTCATTGTTCTTTCCAATAAAACGGATTATTTTAGTATAAGCGGGCAATTTAAATAGTATTTAAAACCAGAATATTGCAGAAGGTTATCAACACTGAATTCCAGAGTTGTGG
Source organism: Condylura cristata (assembly GCF_000260355.1). Classification (NCBI taxonomy): domain Eukaryota; kingdom Metazoa; phylum Chordata; class Mammalia; order Eulipotyphla; family Talpidae; genus Condylura; species Condylura cristata. The sequence goes on along the minus strand of NW_004567118.1, from coordinate 24,018,723 downwards.
GCTCTGGTCTTTGACAGCTTCCTTTGGCCTCCGGGTTATAGAATCAAAATGAACACTTTTTTTTTTTATTACAAAGTTTATTTTTACATCATTTTGCACATTTTTTTTTCCATCTCGATTCTAATCCCCGCGGGTTTCCCATCATCAAATCACCTCTGTGCCACCACCATAGTCTCATGCATTTCCCTCCCTTCCCCCCCCCCATTTTTGATCCCATTCCCCACTCCACCCCCACAAAATGTCTCTGGTATATGGTTGTTCACAAAATGAACACTTTTTGCCAGCCTAAATGTTTTGTCGTAGTAATGTCCATGTCAGGTTTAAACTCTGTCACCTACCCTGATATTTTCATGTGTCTGCACATGTAGTTTAAGTGACAGAAATATTTCTGTAATACTTGTACATCTTTTCTAGGGAGGGGGTCCAGGGAACAGTCTGTCCTGCTCTCTATCAGAGAATACAATTATTTTATTTTAGACATGAATGGAATCTTAGCATAATGTAGTTTCTTTCTAACAAATGAAGAAATTGAGTCCCAGAGAGAGAAAATAATAAAGTCATGAAGGTTATTGGAGGCGTAGCCAAGACCTCAGTGTCTTTGGGGTGAGCGATTGTCTCTAGATACCCAATTAGCATGCAAATAAGTTACATTAGGGAGAAAATGCACGAACCTGCCAGGATCATTAATGCATTAACAGAATTACTTTTATTAGATTGGCTCACTGTTACCTAGCAGAGAGCAGGCCTGAGGGAAAGGGTTGCTGAAAGGGTCAGTTTTGACTGTTTCTTCTGCATGTCCTATTGTCTAGAATGGCAGGCCTGGAGGGGAGGTCCAGAAAAGGGCCTTGGGGTGGGTCCCAAGGAGACAAATAAAATCCCTGACTCCTTTGGAGGTCAGGATGGGAGGGAGCTGAGGGCACAGATCTGCATCCAGAGAGGAGACAGGGTATTTCCAAGCAGGATAAATGTTTGTGTTTCTGTGTGTCTGAACATTTCTGGGTGAAGAGAGAGATTGCTCCTTTGTGTGTTTGTACAGGGAAGATTGAGATGGCCACAGAGCCAGTTACCTGACAAAATCTTTTTGTTATAAGACAGGGAGAGGGGCACCCCTGAACCTCCAAACCTACCTGTTCTAAATTGGTTCTGCCAACCCCCTCATCAGAACAAAACATATAAGTCCTTTAATGGAGAGGAACTTTAATACAAAGAGTGTGCAAAACAGAAAATCAAATCAAGCACCCAAAGTTACCCAGCCCCTCCTGGGTAAATGTCCAGACAAACAGGGTTGGCCCAAAGCAGGGCCAGCGAGGCCCAAAACCCTGCCACAAGTCTAAAGCACCTTCTCAGGGGTACCCACAGGAAAGGGTCAGAAACAGCCAGGGAAGTCTGGGAGGAAAAGAGCAAAATCAAAATCAAGATAAAAGCTGCCATTGGTAACCTCCCTATGGGTCTCTCACCCACATCTCAACCAGTCCAAGATGAAGAATTAAGTGCAGCTCGTCACGTGCCTCTCTGCTCCATGTACCTCCTCTGGCTTCCTTCCTTCTCCAGTCTCCTCTCCACCTTCTCCTTCCTCCTCCTTTTGGGTAGGGCAGGGAAACTGGAACCTCCACTTTTCCTGGGGACTACTCTGTTACAACTTGAGTTTTGTGCTTTCACTCCCAATACTCCTTCACTGTCTGTTCTCTGCCCACTCCCTTTCCTTCCACTGCCTTTATCTACTCCAAAGCTGCCACCATTCCATGTTGACCTTGACAACTTTCTTAACCAGTCTACTTGCCTTATTCTCACCCTGTTCCTCTATCTGCTGTTCCAGATATTTCCATGGCTCCTCATTATCATTATAAAGCACATCGCCATGGCCCTGTGATCAGACAGAATGAGGGGCACCATAGGACCACCAAGCCTGCCTGCTAGAGAGGGTCCTGCCATTCCCTTTCATGGGTATCACACTATTACACCTCTGCTTCTCAGGAAAAATGTCTAACATTACCCTTGCCAGCGGACAGGTAACTCACTCCCTGCTTTACTGTTTTTAATGTGAGTCCCCATCAGACTCCCTCTATCTTTGTAACCTCTCCTCCACCTAATCATCTCAAAAATATCACTGTGGCCAACTGGTCTCCCCAGTCTCATCGCATGACTGGGCCTTGCCCCGTCAGGCACAGCACATCTGGAAACCTCTGCGCGACTTCTGTTCCTAGCGCGGCAGAAGCTGGGAGGCCCTCCCGGGCCCAGCTGGCCCAGCTCAGGGTCTGTTTTGTCAGCTGGATCTCTGCTGAGCTTTCTATGATATACTTTCAGTTTTGCCTTTTAAAGGCCAATAATAACTAATTAAAACAGCACTAACGACTGTTTATTGAGTGCCATGGAATGCAGACACTGTTCTGAGTGCTTTCCCTGCTGCCTCACCTTCTGTAAGTTCCCAGCAGCCCCCACGACAGGTCCTGTTATTACTGCCCACATTTTACAAAGATGAACACTACAAGTGGCAGACTTGGTGTATAACCCAAGTGCTCCAGCTATTACAGGACAGGGAGAGGGGTACTCCAGGACCCCCAAACCTGCCCATTCTAAATAGTTTCTGTTGTCTACCGCATCAAGACAAAACATACTCTAGTGCAAAAGACCTTCAGCAGAGAGGAGCTTTGATACTACTAGTGTGCAATACAGAAAAGGGAAAGAATACGGTTTTCAAGTCAAGTACCCAAAGTTACTCATTCCCTCATGGGTAAATGTCCATCCAGACAAGGCTGGCCCAAAGCAGAGCCAGTGAGGCCCGAAAACTTGCCCACAAATCTAAGGCACATTCCAGCAGGGACCCATAAGAAAGGGTCAGAAACAGCCAGAAAAGTCTGGGAGGAAAAGAGCAAAATCAAAATCAAGATAAAAAACTGCCATTGGTAACCTCCTCAGGAAGCTGGGTAGGGAGAGGAGAAGCTGGAGAGGAGGTTGGAGAAGGAAGTAGGATGGAGAGCAGAGAGGAGACCTGGAGGAGGCACGTGGAACAGAGACATGTGAAGAAGCTGCGCTGGCTTCTTAGCCCTGGACGTGTTGAAACAGATGTGGGTGAGAGGCCCATGGGGAGGTTAACAGAGGCAGCGTTATCTTGATTTTGCTCTTTTCCTCCCAGACTTTCCTGGCTGTTTCTGACCCTTTCCTATGGGTCTCCCCCAGAAGGTACTTTAGACTTGTGGCAGGTTTTTGGGTCAACCCTATATGTCTGGACACTTATCCATGCGGGGCTGGGTAACTTTGGGTACTTGATTTGGAACCTTTATTCTTTCTGTTTTCTGTTTTGCAACCTAATTGTAATAAAGTTCCTTATGTATGTTATGTTTGGTCTTGATCTGGATGTGTGTGTGTGTGGTAGAACTATTTAGAATGGGCAGGTTTGGGGGTTCTTGGTTGTCCCTGTCCCTGCCCTATGCCAGAAGCTCTTCACAGTTCCAGTTGTTACTCTCTTGTCTTATAGTCTCCATGACAACTACCAAAAAAGTAGTTTTCTGGAGGGAACTGGGGTCTAACAGTTTTCTTAATGCCTGAACTCAGAGGTCAGAGAAATCTGTCACTTCTGCGCACACTTCCTTTTCTGACATGAGGACACAGGCCTGCCTCACCTAAGCAGCTGCAAGGGGCCAAGGTGGGAGAACACGGTCAGCCTTACCTCAACTGTAGATAAATGTCAGGGAAGGGACAATATCTGGTAAATAGGAGAACAGAAGATCCTCCATACACAACAAGGTATCTGCTGAAAACTCTGTATTCCTGAACATCACTGTGGGATGCAGGTTCCCTCAGCAACGTTTCTCTATACCTCGGGCGCCTTTTCTTCACTTCCCTCACACTGATTGGCAGCAGCAGTGAGTGCATTCTCTGAGATTCAGATTGTATTCTGTGGCCCAAGAACAGAGATGCTGTGTCTTAATTTTTTAATTTCTCAGGATTACTAGGTACCTGGTTGCTAAGCAGTGGGACCCTGCTGAACCCCAGAAAGAGGGAGGTGCTGGGCCCCTTGCTGGCTGCCACTAGATCTTCCCTCAAGCTCATCTCTGCCCCCCTGTGTGATTCAAATTCTTGACTCAGAGAAACAGCAAATTGCTACATGACAGGGACCTTCAAGGTTACTCTTAAATAATGGAAACCACACAGATTAAACTCTTGAATGCTCTATTGTAGAGCTATAATTTGAGGGAGGAGCTTATTTCAATTATGTATTTTTTTTGAATTCAATGCCGCAAATATGACCTTTTGGCCCTTCATGGGTTATGTCAAAGCAAAGAGAAAAGAAAAATATGCACATAGCTTTGTACTTCTGTGGTTTATGTGTTCCTTTGTTACCTCTGAAATAACCAAAGAATGAATCAACAAAAGATGCTTCATGAGGGTGGAGAGGCCCTGCCATGTCATTCTCCGCCCCTGTGATGGAGTCCAGGCCCATTTAAGGGGGGGCCTTGTTCAGACAGCAGCCCGGTTCCCTCGCTCAGTTCTCACATGCACCGGCCAGTGTGGGAATCAGAGAGATTTGCCTGTGTGGAAGTGGGAATTGTCAGCGGTTCCCCTAATCCAGGACCTTGACAGGGTTGGAAAATAATAATGCACATCAACTTAGTAGGCTACAATTCATGGTATCTTCATTTTCAGCCAATTTCCTTTCCCATTAGTGTTAATGTTTCATAGTTGATTAGCTTTAAAGTTACAAAACAAAACCATAGTGTTGTGTTATTTTCCGGCTGTTGTTTTTGTGACACTTCTTATTTGGATCAGACAAATGCCTTTCAGAAAAACAACAGTTGAAGACTTGGCAGTTGCAGATGACACTCCACGGAAAACATTCAGGTTGAATCTGTTTTAGGCCATTTAGAAATACAGAAGGCTATGTGATAAGCAGAAATATATTTTTTTCTACTACTGAGGTCATTTACATGGAAACTACTTTACTAATTGGTTTAACTTGGCTCTTCTAATATGGGCATTATGTCTTGTCTTCATCTTCAAAGTGTTCGATGAACAATGGGGTTGATTCTTCCACAAAGCTCCTGCTAGGCTTGTCCATGGTGAGCAAAGTCCCAGAGTCGAGTTCCCTGCACTGGGCGGAGCTGCAGCTGAGGCCAGAGGCCCTGCTGACAGTCAGCAAATCTGATCTCAGCCAGCACCCAGGAGTCAGCACCCCAGATCCTAGCGGGTATCACCCCGGGGTCCTGTGGGGGAAAAGGCTGGACAAAAGCCCCCATCCGTGAAAACAGCAAAAGCTGTGAGCATGAGGGTTATTGAAGTTGAGATTGGGAGCACATTTTTAGGTGAGCTTGAAGCAAAAGAAAAAGCACTAGCCTGGGAACGGCTGAGAGCTTCTAGTGAGCTCCAAGCCTCAGGTCCCTCTTGCTCATCCAGCAGGACTTAGGGAAAATGTGCAGCCCCCATGTCTGTCTGTCTGCACAGCTGAACTCCACCAAGGGCAGTGGGTCAGGCTGTTCTTTCTAAGCCCAGGTCAAAGATGGCTCTCTCAGGACTGTTAAAAAAAATAGAATTCATTAGAGTAAATTTAAAGATTTAATTGACTTCATGGAGCAATTCATCAATAGGGCAGTATCCAGTCTAGCACTCCAGTGAAAAGGAGTTCTGAAGAGCTGCACAAAAATATGAGACTTTTAAAAAAAAATTATTTATTTATGCATACAGAACTGGGGTACAGGCCAGAGGTGCAGGGGCAGTGAGAGGATTCACCAGAGACAGAGTGGGGAGCAGGACAGACGACTGATGAAGTACACTGCTGAGGGGAGCAACTGGTGGGTCAGGAGAGGTCTGCCGTGCCTTGTGGGTTACCTCTAGGGCGGGGATTGAACTCATGCTGAAGTGGCTTTAGATTCTTAGTGCTGTGCTTTAACCTACCAGGGAGGGCCCCCCAAATATAAGACTTCTATGGACAGAAAGGGGCAGAGGAAAAGGAAGAGGGCATAGTGTCAGGCAAGATTCATCTTTTGGGAGACGAAAGGGTCTCTAGGCGGAGAAGCCTGGGACCACAGCCCCCACCTGTGAAAACAGGAAAAGCTAGAACATGAGGGTTTTTGAAGCTGGGATTGGGAACACATTTTTAGGTGAGCTCCAAGCACTGGAGATTACCTCTCTAGTGCCACCAACATTCCCTTTCTCCGAGAGGCCAAGACTGCAATTAAGTTACGTGTTCAGTCCCAGTTTATTAACGTGAGGTCAGTGTAAGGACACCACCGTCACCAGCAAGGAAGATCGCCTGGTGTCCACCAGGACCTGAAATGTGTGTGGTGGGTGGGGCATGGGGAGTTAGTGTTTAACGGGGGTGGAGTATCAGGTTTGCCAGCTGGAAAGCCTTCAGGGGCTGCATGACAGTGATGGCTACACAGCAGTGTGAATGTGCCTGATACCGACGAAGGATATGCATGCACAGACGGTTAAGATGGTGAGTTTATGTTCTGTGTATTCTGCCCGAGCTGGGGGTGGGCGGACAAAGACCTGTTTCTTCACTTAGCTGAGATTGAACACTTAGGAAGATTAAAGCCATATTGAAAGAAGGAGATAAAGAGGATGTGCTTCTAGAGGAGGAACGGGAGGATGTGCTTCTAGGAGGAAGAACGGGCTGGTGTGTGCCCTGATGAGAGCTCTGGGCAAGCGTCTGTTGGGGTCCTCAGAGTCAGGTCTGGATGCTCCTTTGGCGGTCGGCACCCCTCCCATACACGCATTTAGCCCTCCTCGTTTCGCTACACCTTTTCCCAAAGGGTTCTCAACTCCCTCATAGCTAGTAGTTTGTGGATCCATTTGGTTTTCATCTTTGTGTTTAAAATTCCCCACCAGGCAATCTGTGAAGTCAGCTCTGTGTTCCACTGTAGACAATTGTGCGAGGACACAGACGTGTGCCTTTCTATGGGGTTAAGGTCTCCCTAGCTCTTGGCAGCACCTGTGACCCCGTGAGGTGGCTGCGATGGGGGTGCTGAGCAGGGGAGATGGTGCTGCCACAGAGACTTGCTGAAGTGCTCAGTCTCTGGGGCCAGTTTTGTCTCCACCGGCCAGGGTGGGGCCATCCGGGGTGCCACACTGAGCCCTCCCTCTGGCTGTCCTCCTGGGCTCTCCCTGGCCTAGTGGTGCGATTCCATCCTCTATCCTCCTAGGAAGAGTTTCTTCCCTGTGTGTTTTCACTCTTGTTTTCTCCTTCATTCACCTTTCATGCCTTTTCCTAAGATTCTTCCTAATTCCAGGTGCCTCATTAACATCAATATACTTTTTTTTCAGTCACAAGACACGCCCCCTCATATCTGAAAGTTGATTTACATACAAAGTAATGTTTTATTAAATAATAATATTTTTCTTGCAAAGAAAAATTGCTAATTCAGTGATTATTTGAGGGGTCTCAGCAATTATTCCCACAGAAGGTTCTGGGTCTCTTCTCCAGATGCTCCACTTCCATCCGCTCCTTCCATAGTGCATTCCCCACCCCTGCCATCTTACATGCTTGGATTTGTCAAGGCTTGATGCGAAGCTTCTCCTCCTGCTCCACATCACATGTCAGAGAAAACTGTAGTGACTAATGGCTCTCGAATTTATTTAACAACCACCCTCCTTTCTGAGCTTCTTACCTGCGAATGTACTATTTAACATTAAACCTGCTAACTCTTCCTTACAAGCTTGATTCTGTTTCCATGGGCAGTATCACTTTTATCTCCAACAGATGATTTCTCCCCAAGTCATGTGATCTTACACACCATGCCCTGTAAACAACATGACTTCTCTCTGTGGTCCTGCTGTTGGGCGGATGGTCTGGTCTCTGCCATTGCGCCCCACCTGTCTGATCTGCTCCCCATTCCCTCTCCACATGGTGACTAGATTAAGTAGTTTTCAAATGGTTCCTTTAATAACAAATAGGTGCTTTGAACAGTACAAGGTACCTAAAGAAAGCATACTTCTTTCCACACCTGAGTCCACTGATTATGTTCTTGATGGGTTATATACTTTTCTTGACACCCATCTAAACATTTTTACATTCCGCCTGCCCCCTACTTTTTTTTTTAATGATTTATTTATTTATGCATTACAGAACTGGGGTACAGCCAGAGATGCAGGGGCGGTGAGAGGATTCACCAGAGACAGTGGGGAGCAGAACAGGCAGATGGATGAAGTACACTGGTGAGTGGAGCGGTGGGCGGGTCAGGAGAGGTCTGCCACGCCGTGTGGTCACCTCCGGGCAGGCGGGGATCGAACTCATGAGGAAGTGGCTTAAGCTTCTTAGTGCAGTGCTCTAACCCGCTGCGCCACTAGGGAGGGCCCCCGCCTCTACTTTTAACAAGCTGCAAGAAGAGTCTTCAAGTAGCCTTCTGCAGGTCTAACAGGTGATTCTAAAATACCAATGTCTTCTCCAGTAGATTTCACAATTTATTGTTGCCTTCAATTGTCCTGAAGTTCATGGACACTGCCTCTCCTGGTTCTGCCCTATTTCTCCAGCGTATCAGCTATCACTCCTTGGCTGCTTTCTTGGCTGGTAATACTGATAGATTTTGTTTTGTTGGAATGCCGCTCCACCCTGGTTCTCCATGTGGTTCCTCATGAATAGAAAGCTTTTCATTGCCCTGTTTCTCATTCCCTCCCAGTTTCCTCCGGAGACTCAAAAGAGATGCCACCTCCTGTCTCCCCAAAGTCACTTTGGTTGTCCTTCTCCCTGTAAGACCACTGCCCCATTGGAGAATTACCAGATTGGATTGCACTATTTAATTGTCTGTGTTTTCCCTGAGTCTACAATTTTGTAAGAGCACAAATCATGTCCTTTGTGGGCTTCAGTATGGCACAGTACTTTATATAGGTGACAGTAGTCACCCAATGAACACGTGTCAAATAAATAGGTAAATTAATAATAATAAACAGACAACCAGTTAAGAAGACCAGATGCCTGGGAGTTACCCTGGATTCTTTCCTCCTTCCTTTGGACTTCCATTATCTACTCACTCATCAGTAACATTGTCTACTCTGCTTCCAAATTACAGCCCAAATCAGTCCACGTGTCCCCATCCAGGGGGTAAACATGCTCAGGTCCAAGCATTCGTCCTTTCCTTAAACCATGCAGATATCCTCCAAACCCATCTTTCTGTTTCTCTCCTTATCTTAGCAGGGCCCACTTCATTCTTCACATAGCAGCCAGGAGGAATCTTCAGCAGTTTTAATCAGATATTAGTTTCTGACGCAAAGCTGTCAGTGCCTTTCTGCTGCAATTGGAATAAAGCCCAGCTCCATTACCATAACCTGTCAGGCCTCACACGAGAAGACCCTGGGTTACATTTCCAGTTTTCCTGACAAAATAATTAGCATTCCCATTTTCTTATGACCTAGCACACTACTCATCTGTTGTCCCAGGAACATGCTAAGCTTGTTTCTGCCTCAGGGCCTTTTCATCTGCAGTTCTCCTATCCTGGAATACTCCTGTGGAAGTTTTTCACATAGCTGGCTTCTTCTTGCCATTTAGAGTTGAGTTCAAATTCCAATTCCAATCCTGAATTTCTGGTGACGTTCTCTAAGACAGTCCTACTTCCCAAATCATGCTCTGTCCCATACAGCATTCTATGTAATTTTATTTATTTTGCATGCTCATTTTTTGTCTCCCTGACACTGGAATATGAATACCCCAAAGGACCTTATCTGTGTAATTTAGTGCTGATACCCCAGATCTAGAATAGAACTGAGTTATAGCAGGTGCTCAACAAAAAGTGCCCACGTGAATAAAAACATAGAATTTAGCTAAACAGAGGGAAGAACATAAAACCACCTTACTTAAGGAGAGACATTTTAAATTCAATCACTATCTCCAATATTCATTATGCAATATGACCTTGGGCAAGTTTTTTAAAATCTTGAATCTTATGCAATATGACAATAAGAATGTGATTTCCCTCTCTACCTTAAGGATTGCTATAAGGTTTAGGTTGACTCATGGATATGAAAATATCCTTCTAGGCAAAGTAGAAAAGTATATCACCAGTCCTAGAGTAGGCCAATAACTTGAATTACCTGAGCCACAGTCCCTCTGATATCAAATAAGACAGATCTTCTGGCCTAAACTGCCCTTCCACTCACAGAAACATAAAAATCCCCCAGCAACTGTCAGCAATTATTTTTCAGGTTGTAATTGTGCGAGTGGGCCAGCTCTCCATGGAAGAGAGTACACAAGGCAGACTAACTGTGAAAAGGAGACCTTGTTTGTTTGTCCACTCTGAGCACAACTGAACAATTTCTACTGAAGGAGGCAAAATGACATTTTTGGAAAGACACCATTTTGAAACATCAAATTACCCCTAAATCCCAAACGGAGACAGCATGACTAGCCTGCCTCTGACTTTGGAAATGCCTAGAATGGAGGCAGGATTGTGTGAATGCTGACACTAGTTGAAGGCTTGATATCTGCACTATTGAAAGACACGGGATCCTCTCATTATTTATTCATCAGTTTTGGGGTGGCGTCAGGCTGGCTGAAATTGGTTATATTTTCTTCTATTTATACTTTGCAAACCACCAACCATTCTTAACTAGGGAGCCCAGAAGACATCTATGGCTGTTTGGGTCTTGGGTTCCTACTAGAAAATAAGTACATTGAGATATTGCAGAAAATGGAAAAGAAAAAAAAATCTAATTCTATTGGATGGAGAAGGTTGTTCACATAAAATAATAAACAGATGCCTGACTTCAGCTTAATTTCCAAGCAACGTTAAAATCCTCACTGAGAAGCTTTGAGTGGCTTCTTTTTTTTTAAGATTTATTTATTTACTCATACAGAACTGGGGTACAGGCCAGAGATGCGGTGGATGAGAGGCTTCACCAGAGACAGAGTGGGGAGCAGAACAGGCAGATCGACGAAGTACACTGCTGAGGGAAGCAGCAGGTGATACTGGAGAGGTCTGCCGCGCCGTGTGGTCACCTCCGGGGCAGGCGGGAATGGAACCCATGTGGAAGTAGCTTAAGCTTCTTAGTGCTGTGCTTTAACCCGCTGCGTCACCTGGGAGGGCCGAGTGGCTTATTTTCTTTTGCCATCCTGATGTCTTCCACAGTGTCTTTAGTAGGTGTTCCACAGTATGTATGTATGTATGTATGTATGTATGTATGTATTTATTTATTTATTTATTTATTTATTTATTTATTTATTTATTTATTAAAGATTAATTTACTTATGCATACAGAACTGGGGTACAGGCCAGAGGTGCAGGGCCGGTGAGAGGATTCACCAGAGGCAGAGTAGGGAGCAGAACAGGCCGATGGAGGAAGTACACTGAGGGGAACAGCCAGCGGGGCGAGAGGTCTGCTGCGCCATGTGGTAACACCTCCATGGCATACGATCATGGAACTCGCAATAGAGCAGCCCCGGCAGCTGCGGCAGCCCTGCGGCAGCCCGGGTCGCTTGCAGTGCTGCATTCATTCTTACCCATTGTGCCACCAGGGAGGGCCCTCAACAGTGTTTTAATCAATCAGTCAAATACATATTCTGCTTTCTTCATACTGCCTCTGCCCTTTCTGGGAGTCACGGGCTGGAGGGAAAGACAGCCTTGGCTTGGATATATTTTTTTAAGTATCTGATTGTTTTCTATCCAAATTGTTTTTCCTTTAATATGGAGTTTTCAATAGGAAAATGACGTATTTGTGAATATTCTGTTAGATCTTTTAACTTTTGACTTTCCTAATGTGATAAATGCTATTTTAATAGATTTTTGAAGCCTGAAAAATGTTGTAGTATTTAAATGCTTCAACATTCATCATGTTGTCTTTCTACCTAGATATTAACAGGATTTTAAAAAGAACATTTATTTAGTTGTTATAAATCTAATAAACAGTATAATAATAGATGATTTGGAAAATAGTTCATGTGTTAACTCTGTGGTCTACTTTTTAATTTAAAACACGGTTTGTCCTTTGAGTTGCTTACAGTCCTTTCACTTGACTTGTGACTAGACCCTCTTTATTTTCTGTCCCTCCAAATGCATCCTGAATGGTTGTATGATATTTCTTGGGGTGTGTGCATGATAATTGTTAAACCAAGTTTCAATTTGTATACATTTAAATTTGTGTGGCCATTACATCCATCGATAAGCACCTTTGTTTATATGTTTTAGCATGAATCTCACAATTTCTTTAGGCTAAACTTCTAGAACAGAAAATGAGAGCGTGAGGGTAGAACAGAGAGATGAAAAGGGGGGAGGAAGGAAGAGAATGAGAGCAGCTGCTCGCTGCTCCACCTCTGAATATTTCTGATAAAGAATAATGAGTTTCGTATCTTCATACTGAGTGAATCGACCCATCTAATGCTTTTTGCTTGGGTTCCACTTTGTGTGTGCTTAGTGCTTGGTCATCTGGTTTATTTCAGTTTGCATTGGCCTGATAGATCTGCTGTCATCCTTTATCTTTTATGCTTCCTGTGTTATTTGTTTACTTCTGAATTCTGCATTCCATAACCATTAGGTTGCATTTTTTTTTACATATGAAAGGTTATTAGGCAAGTCTAGTTGCTGTATTCACCCAGGTCTGATTTTATTCTTTGCTCTTCCCTTGTTTTCTCCTGTGTTGTTCATATTTTTGCTAAGTGGCTTATTATGAAATATTCTGTTTCTATTTCTACTCATGGATATTTTGTGTTTACAAAACTCTTCTTAAACTTTTATTTCTTGCCTGCATCAAAAATGGCAGTATTTGTTCCTTCCCTCCCATTAAAAATGGTCTGTTTGAGTGGTTTCACGTTCATTTTATCATGCCTGCAGTTCTTCCTTGACTTCTGTGGTTATGTTCTGTGACTTTTGACACCCATATTTGTTACTGAATCATTGTGTTCTTATGTAAGCTTTCATTTGTAAAATTTCTATTTGAAGTCTAGTTTGAATTCTCTATTTTACCCATTTCAACATTTCCTCATTAGGGCTGCATACCACACGGTCCTTATTCTTGAATTCTACATTTTAATGCATCATTAGATTTTTGATTTATGTCTTGGTGGGTTTTTAAAGCAATGGTACATAAATGATAATTTGTCTGTATTCTTCAATATCTTAACTCCATGTCAAAATGATTATTTCTTGGATCACAAGCATTTCACCACAGAAATCTGAGAACAATACCCTCATTTCTACTCAGTGTTCAAGGTCATGGAGTAGAAATTTTAGATTTTACATTGAAAAGATAATTTTACAAATAGCCTCTTTTGGTTTTGTTCAGGAAGATTTATAGCTTTTTCCTTTGCCTTTAACATGCAATCTTTACATGAGAATATATTCCTTTGATTTTTAATTAATTTTTGGCACTTGATCAAACATTTGAATCTAAAACTTTAATCTGCTTTGGCTCTGCAAAGTTACTTCTCTTCTATTTGTTCTAACACCTTGTTCAGAGATAAAACTCATTTTTTAAATTTAATTATTTTGGTTATTTTAATAAATAATTGGGATAGTCTTTTTTTGTCTCTGATTTCTTTGTTTTATCTCATTTCCCATAATATTTTGAAAAAATTCCTGCATTTCTTTCTTCAAATCAATAATTCCTTTGACACCAGTGCTAATTCTGCACATCATTGCTTCCATGTTTTAATTTATCTTACTGGATTTCCTACTTTGTCTAATTCGCCTTTACCTTTTGTTCAAAATATGCTATTATTTCATATTTTGTGTTAGTGTTCATATGCTTTGTAAAAGTTTATTTAAAACACAGATCAGTTGAGGGCCCTCCCTGGTGGCGCAGCGGGTTAAAGCGCAGCACTGAAAAGCTAAAGCCACTTCCGCATGAGTTCGATTCCTGCTGGCCCCGGAGGTGACCACATGGCGTGGCAGACCTCTCCTGACCCACCCGCTGCTCCCCTCAGCAGTGTACTTCGTTGATCTGCCTGTTCTGCTCCCCACTTTGTCTCTGGCGAAGCCTCTCGCCACCCCTGAGCCTCTGGCCTGTACCCCAGTTCTGTATGCACAAATAAATAAATCTTAAAAAAAAAAACAAAAAACCACAGATCAGTTGATTTCTAAAACATACACCTTTCCTGCAGTGAATCATTTTTAAAGCCCACCATCCCTTGAGTTGTTGAAAGAGCTGAACTCTCCTCCTATACACTATATCTTCATTATATACATGTTTTTGTATGTATTTAGAGTCTCCATATTTAACTTAAATAAATAGATGTTTATCTGAGACTAATGTTTTCTCATAAATAGAATAGGCAGAATTTTCTTGGATCCTCTTACTCAATGCCTACTTTCCAGAATTCTCTCAAATCTAAAGATTAAACCTCGGGCCTCCCTAGTGGCACAATAGGTTAAAGGGCAGCACTATGAAGCTATCCACAGCCATTGCAGCTAGAGTTTGATCTCCAGCCAGGAATTGACCCACATGGTGCAGCAGACCTCTCCTGTCTCACCCACTGCTCCCCTTAGCATATTTCAATAGATCTGCCTGTTCTGCTCCCCACTGTCTTTAGTGAGTCCTTGCATCCCCCTGCACCTCTGGCCTATACCCCAGTTTTTGTATGCATGAATAAACAAGTCTTTAAAAAGAAAAAAAAGATGAGGCCTAGCAAAGAATGCATAGAACCTTGGGATTTCTACAACTCTCTGCTTTGTGACTTCTTGTATTTCTGTGCTTTCTAGGTTCCCTGCCCCAGAGGCAGAATGTTAGTGCTTATTGCCTTTCCCCAGCCCTCACTGGGTTTTGTTATTACAAAGGACAGGTAGAAAGATGGGACTGGGGTGAAAGATGGGGTGGCTGGAATAGGATTAGGTAGCCCCAGATCTACCGTAAGTAGTAGCTCTCCTGTGAAGAGGGCCAGGTTTTCAGGTCTGGGTTGTTATAGCTCTTCTACCACTGAGCAGGCAGCAGGCAGTAGGAGTTGGACAGGCACGTCCTTAGCTGATGACTTGCTCATGCTTGCTGGGAAATACTTCTGCAGCAGTGGCAGGTTGGGATTTTATCTTTGCCCCATGTGACTTCTTAATTGTGGAAATGCCTCCAAGAGTCTCAAAAAAGTTAGACTATCAGTTGTTTCTTAGGTTGTAGAGAGATTATTTTCTCTCTAATTCATCATCATGGTTATTTTGGTCATAAAACAGAAGACTCAATTATGAGCTTCTATTCTGATTTCAACTTAAACGAGAAGCCCCAAATCCACTTTCAAACAAATATTATTAATAGCTGAGACTTAGAGTTCTTACTGCTTTGTTTAATCATCATCAGGAACAGGTTCAATGCCAGCTCTGTCAGCTACCAAGCCAACAGTCATTCCCAGTCTTCTCCAATAACCCACAACTTATTTTTCCAAGCCTTTATGAAATGACAAATGTGAGACTGAAAGTAAAGATGCTGAGAATGCAGAAGATATGGAAAGGAAGAACTTGGATCTTCATGATGCATTTGAGCCAGTGGATCAGTCGGGTGACCTTGTTAAATAAGCAGTAAATGTCTCCATGAATTAAATCACCAATAGTCAAATTTTCTGTGATTTGCCACAGAAATAATCCAAGCCAATGAAAAGGCTATTCCATGCCATGATTTATGCAGTTCGCATAATTTCTATGGCACATTTCAAATTGATCATTTTAGGTAGAAAGAAAATTTTAATATTGTAGAATTTGAAAGTAAAATTTTCCTGACATTTCCATATAACATGAGTCACGGTTAGCATGTTACTCTGAATTTTCCCATGTAGTAATGATTGCACAGTAAATATTAAATTGCAGTGACTAATAAAAGAAATTCACATTCCATTGCTCCCAGTGGTTCTCAAGAATGCTGACTTCTAATGTGTCTGGATGCCTTTGCCTTCTCTGCCCTTTAAGCTCAGTCGCTTTATTCTATGCCTCTTGAAAGGAGGGTGATTATCTCACTCATCCTCACAAATGGGAGGCTGCCAAGCAGCCAGTAAGTCTCCTTGGAAAAGTTGGAGCACACTGAATTCAGTGAAAGTAGCCATCCAGAAGACTAAAGGAGAACCCTTGGTGATTAAAGAGGAAAATCAGACTTGTGACTGCTGCCTGATTAGCCAGCTGATCTTAAAAGCATCAACAGTTTAAAAACTTTTATCTCTACATTAATCTCCACTCTGAACTGTCTAAATCTATTAATACTGTTTCTTTGTTCATCGTTCTTTGCTGTCTCTAAATCATGTCCATTTCCTTCAATTGAAGCCCCCCATTTGCCACACCATAGACCCCTCCAAATCCCCACTGTCAATGGTCACTTTCGGGATCAGCTCCCTTCAAGTGCCATCGTCCCTTCCTAGACTTTCAGACACTTGTGGGTCTTCACTTTCCTTAAGTCTCTCTCTTTTTAAAAAAGATTTATTCATTTATGCATATGAGAACTGGGGGACAGGCCAGAGGTGTGGGGAGGAGGTGAGAGGATTTACCAGAGACAAAGGGGGGAGCAGAAAAGGCAGATCCACTAAAATACTCTGCTGACGGGAGCAGCAAGAAAGTCAGAAGAGGCCTCTGCACCACGTGGGTCACATCCATGCCCAAGGATTGAACTTGTGCTGTAGTGGCTTCATAGTGCTGAGACTTAATCCCTTGCACCACCAGGGAAGCACACCTTAAGTCTGTTCTTCTTAAGGCTAAATGTCCTTTGTCGCTTTAGTTGCTCTTCTTAAGACAGCATTTCCACGTCTTTCGTTCCTTGGGTTCCTCCAGATTGGATGTGCCCCTTCTGGTCAATATCCTCAAAGCAGTGTGATCCCCCGAGTTCCACGAGGTAGTGCTTTAGGCTGGGCTCTCCCAGAAACAGACCTTTGGATGAGAACTGAAATGCAGGTGTATATTTGGGAAGTGAACCTGAAAAGCACAAGCAGGGCAGAGAAACTTGAGGCAGGGAAGAAAAGAAGCTTATAGGGGCTTTTGAGGGTCAGTCCTGCTTTTGATCACTGGGACTCTGATTAGAACTTTTTCTTGGAATTGCCCCACTGTGGACAAGGATGATGGGCTATCTACCTGGACACCCACCTGTTCTTAGTATTCTAGTTATACTCTGATAAGCACATGTGATCATAAACAGCCTCTACCTTTATTTTTACACATTGCTATTATTTTGTTTGTTTTTTAAGCAGTCAAATCATATCAAGTCCTTATGTATATTTTACCAACCCGAGTCAAAAGCAGGTCACCTCAAGTGCAAAAACAAGCTGGGGGAATGGAATGTGCTGAGGAGTGAATGGCCTTTCCTCTTCCACAAATGTTGAAACCCCTAGACCCACAAACATGAACTTCTTTGGAAGCAGAGTCTTTGCAGATGATCAGGTAAATTAAGATTAGGACAGTCCCTGATCCAGTATGACCAGTGACCTTATAAAAAGGAAATTGGACAGAGAAGTGGGTGTGCATGGAAGGGAGATGGCGTGAAGAGAGGTGAAGGCCCTTCACAAGTCGGGGAGCCCCTGCAGCTCCCAGAGGCTGGGGCAGTAGCCCAGGACAGGGTCTCCCTCCCGGTCCTCAGAGGAAACCAGCTCTGCTGACCCCTTGACCTTAAACTTAGCCTCCTTGATCCACAACTGGGAGGCAATAGATTTCTGTGGGCTAAGACACACAGTGTGTACCGTTTTGTTATAGCAGCTCTAAGAACTAATACAAGGAAGACACACACCAATCTCAGGATGGTGGTTACTCCAGGGAGAGAGAGAAAGAACAGGTGGCTGGGGAGGGGGCTGGAGCACCATGTTCACTGCTTCCTCTCTAGGAAATCGAGCGGTCTGTGTAAATACAGGGAAACACTCGGTGTGCTAGATCAGGGTGCTGGGTGGTAGATATGTGGATGTCACATCATTTAGAGCATGTTTGTGTGTTTGAAATACAGCAAAGCCTGGGGCATTCAGCAAACAGATTGCTGGGGTGATCTTCTGGCCCTGAACAGCAGGCTCACCCTGGCCCCTTCATTAACCTCATGTTGCACCGCTCTGAACTTGGCACTTTCTTAACCCCCCTCCTCCAGGGTGATTCAAAATGTCACATTGAAAATGCCCATTGCAATTCATCATTTAACATTTGAAAACTATGATGACACCTTTCAAAATCAGCAATAGCAGCAGCAGCAGGGGCACTAAAAGCTGCTTTCTGGAAGGAAGCTCAGCCAGCATCGGGTGTGTGTAGACAGCAGACAACAGCACATGCCCTCTATCAGCAGGGCGCTGCTCAGCTTCTGGTGGCCAGGGCAGGGGCCAGAAGCTACCGAGCTCCCAGAGGGAGTGCCTCAAGGCGCCCACCTGAAGGACAGACCCTTTCCCCAGACTGATGAAGAGGGCTGCTCGGGGCCAGTTATTGTCAGTAGCATCATTTTCAAATTCAGAAGCCAGTTTGTGTAATGCTCATTGCATTTTTAGAAAAGGCTCCACAATATCAAAAAGATATACTTCACCCTTGTTAGAAATACCTTTTGAAAATTTTGAAAACACATGCTTTTTTGCCCAGTGTTTTGACCTAGGGAAGTCGCCACTCTGAGCCTCTGTTTCTTTAGCAGTACTGAAGTGACATATTGACAGGACACAGGATTGCTGAGAAGAGGACGTGAGTAAATAGTTCTAAAATGTGAAGCAAAGAGTTTTGCCACTTTGAAAGTACTTTTTTCTTTGGTTAACTAAGGTTACAACACATGTGTCTTATAAATGGGAACTGTTACAATTTTTAAAGGAGAAAATTAAGTCTATATGTATAAATTCATACATATATACATATATATGTATAAATTTGTACTCACACATATATACGTGTGTGTGTATATAAATTACATAAATATCAAGTTGAAGAACCTGTGCTAGTTCTGGGGTTCCCAACATACCCTACGGTTCATCCTTATGTTTCTTGAAACAAGTAAAAAAACCACCATTCCTTCCATGGCTTGTGTTCCATGGGCTCTGAAATCTGAGAGGAAGTCTGCCTTTTCAGAGGTGGGGTGCATGCATTGCTGGTGGGCCTGCAATGGGCAATGGACCCCAGAGCTTCATTGTGAAATGTCTGACCCTTCCCTCTACTCCTCTGTCAAGTGTGAATATTGAGTATAAAATGTGTGTGCTGGCAAGCTCGCAATAATTCCTTTCATAAAACAGAGCTATGTAGCTGGAAATGGGAAGAACCACCTCTATTGTCTGTCTGTGCTTTGGGTTTTGCTTACGTCATTTGTAACTCGTTTGCCTCTCAGACTTGGGAGCCGCGTGCATTCAGAATCCGAGCCTTGCTCTCTTAGGTCTGAGTAAGTCTTAGTGATAAGTCCTTTCCCTTCATCCCAGAATGGGCGTGATCCTGGCCTGTCTTGCTGAGAGTTGTGAGCTGTTCCTACACCAATGCCAGCTTTCACAGATCCAAACAGTCTAACAAATATCCAGATGTTCAGATGAAAAAGAAGAAAACCCCACTTCAACAGGCAGAGTTGAAGGAAATAAATCATGGTAAAGTTGCTAAACCCATTTGCATTTCACACCCAATAATTTCAGACTCCATCTCTGAAATTCCTGCCTTCAATTGAAATGTGTGATTGTTCAGCTCAGTCACTTGCTAACTACCACAGGTGTGAACAGCAGGAAAAACAACAGCAACAACAGATAACAGCTCCTCTCTGAATTGCATGTGTGTGTGTGTATTTTCCTCTCCTCTCATTAGCTAAACACTCAAGGCCTCTTGCACCCCTCTGTTCTGTGCAAGTTGGCTCTGGCCTGTGGTGGGATGGGGACAGAGTTCATCGCAAATGTCTGACGTCACACACTCAGAACATAACTTGTAAAGTTTCCCGAAGGAACAAGGCTCAGTGTGCCCTTTGGTTCTAGGCATGAGCTCACTGTCTTGCTGGAGCAGTAAATTATTTTGTGCTGCGGAGGCATCATCTGAGTTTTGAGTGGGAGGCTCGTAAAGACATGATTTATAATTAAATTAGATCTCAGGAAAATGTCCTGAGTTCTATCTATTTGGCTTTCTTGAAGGTCCCACAAACAGACTGAATGGAAATTTCACTTAAGAAATTGTTGTCATAAAATTTTATGGTCCCATCTCAGTGGTGAGGGAACTGTTAAATATCCCTGCAGGGGGAAAAACAAACACAATTAGACACAGACTAGATGTTCTGTTTGGAGGGTGAAAAGCAAAGTCACAGTGGAAACGCCACATACACAGAAGCAGGGCACTCAGCCTTTACTGCATTTTCTGATGCAAGATTAATTCCATCAGGTTCTAACTATCGATTTTACATTTCTTTATATTTTTCTTTTCTGCCCCCCTACTTCAACTTTTTTTTT
>NW_004567118.1:23964043-23997925 GCF_000260355.1 Condylura cristata | reverse complement strand
TACAATGCAATCAATAAGCTGTTGAAAAGAGGTAGTCCTCCCTAACCCCTGCAATCACTGAACTTTTACTGTTTCCCTGATTTTGCTTTTTGAGAGCATCATACAGTTAGGATGATGAGCCAATCTGCTTGGATTGGCTCTGCTCACTTAGTAATAAGCATTTCCAGTTTCCCCACATCTTTTCATGACTTTGATAGCTCATTTCTTTTTACTACTGAATAACATGTCATTGTATGGATGGACCTCAGTTTGTTTATGCATTCACTGCTCAGCGTAGCTTGGTTGTTTTGGTGTGGACACCAATTTTCAACTCCCTTGGGGAAATACCAAAGAGACTGGGTGCTGGATCATATGATGAGATTTTTAAGAAACTGCCAAACCATCTTCGTGGCTGCACCATTTTGCATTTAACCAAGAATGAAAATTCCTGTTGCTTTGCATGTTCACCAGTATTTAATGCCATGAGTTTTCTGGATTTTGGCCATTCTAGTAAGTGTACATTAATATTTCATTATTTTAATTAAGTCTCATTAATTTATTTCCCTGCTGACATAGAATACTCATCATCTTCAAATGTTTATTTGCCATCTGTTTATCTTCAATAAGATGTCTGTTAAGGTCTTGGACTTTTTTTTTTTTAAAGATTTATTTATTTATTTATTCATACAGAACTGCAGGGGCAGTGAGAGGCTTCACCAGAGACACAGTGGGGAGCAGAACAGGCAGGTAGATGAAGTACACGGCTGAGGGGAGCAGCGGGTGGGTCAGGAGAGGTCTGCCACTCCACGTGGATACCTCTGGGGCCAGGGATAGAACTTGCACTGAAGTGGTTGCAGTGCTGTGTCCTAACCCGTTGCACCACCAGGGAGGGCCCTGGACTTATTTTTAAATTAGGTTGCTTTCTTATTGTTGAGTTTGAAGTTGTTGTTTTTGTATATTTTTTATAACATTCCTTTAGTATGTGTGTTTAGTAAGTATCTTCTTCCAGTCTTGTCTAGTCTCTTCATTCTCTTGACAATATCTATCATAGAATATAAATGTTTACTTTTAATAAAGTCCAATTTATTAGTTCTTTCTTTCATGGATTTTGCCTTTCATGTTGAGTAAAAAGTCATCACCCGAGGTCATCTAGATCTTTCTCTGTTTTGTCTTTAAAGAGTTTTAAGCTTTACAGTTTAATTTAGATCCATGATTCGTTTTCAGTTAATTTTTGGGATGTACGTAAGGTTTTGTTAATTTTTTCTACATGTGGATGTACAATTGTTGCAGGGCCAGTTCTTCAAAAGGCCATCTTTCCTTCATTTTACTGAATTTGGTTTTCTACTAAAAATAGGCTGAATTCATTTCTGTGAATCAATTATCTGGGCTGTTCATTCTGGTCTATTGATCATTTCTTCTACTCTCTTACAAGCACCACATTGTTTGATTACTATAGCTTCATGTTAAATCTTAAAATCAAGTAAAGTAAGGTCCATCTGTTTTGTTATTCTACTTCAATCTTATGTTGACTATTCTGAGTCTTTTGTCTCTCTCTGTGAACTTCAGAATCAGTCTGCCATTATCCAAACAAAAACTTGTTGGGAGTTTGACTGGGATTGCATTGAGTCTCTAGATCAGGCTAGGATGGGTTGACACCTATTAAGTCTTGCTAGCCGTTATCCTGGAATATCTCTCCGTTCATTGACTTCTTTCATCATTTTTGTCTGTTTTTTAAATAGATCTTAAATTTTATTTGATTTATACTTAAGTATCTTATTTTGCAGAAGTGCTAATATATCTGATATTCTGTTTTTAGTTTTGAGTTTAAATTATTGCTTGGTAGAATGTAGAAAAGAAATTGACTTTTGTATATTAAACCATATAAATTTGCTACCATCATTTCAAGCATTTTATCTGTTGACTCTTTTGGATTTTCAACATAGGTACATTAGCTACAATGCAATCAATAAGCTGTTGAAAAGAGGTAGAGAGGGGATATCATCCTTGCCTCATTCTTGATCTTACTGGGACAACTTCAAGCTTCTTAACTGTAAGTATGTTAGCTGTAGATGTTTTTAGTCACCTTTATCAAGTTAAGGACATTCCCCTCCTTACTGAGAGTTTTTATCATAAATGGGTAGTGGATTTTGTGTTAATTTTTACCCTGCACCTACTGATATGATTGTGAAACTTCTTTAATCTACTGTTTCATGGATCACATTAACTGATTCCCAAATGTTGGACCAGCTTTAAATACCTTGGATAAATCCATTCAGTTTATACATCGTTAGATTTGATTTGCTAATATTTTGTTGAGGGATCTTGCATGAGAGATAATTGTTTACAGTTTCCTTTTTCTTGTAGCCTCTTTGTCTGGCTTGGTATTAGGGAATTGTGGCCTCGAGAATGAATAAGGAAATATTCCTTCTGCTTCTATCTTATGGAAAAGATTATAGAGAATTGGTACACTTTCATCCTCATTAAAAAAATCTTTTCCTCTTTAAAGTTTTTTTATTTTTGGTTTATTTTTCCATCTTTCTATCATTTTTAGTTTTATATTATGGAAATATATACATAGCACAAAGTATTCTGCCTTAGCCATTTTTACGTGTGCTATTCAATGTTTAAATATAGTCACATTGCCATGTAACCCCCGGTCCTCTTTCTTCCTAACGTTCTATACCCATGAGACATCTCCCTATTTCTCTACCCTTCAAATACCAATTTACTGCACTAGCTGCTCTCTCTTTAGAAATTCCAAGCCCCTAGTGGTGCTACTGGTTGAGGATCAGAAGCTGTGGCAACATATTCTTCCCATTAAATCTTCTCCTTTCTATCCTGTTCATATCTTCTCTCTTACTTCCTTTACTCAAGAATACCCTTTGTTTCTGTACAGCTCAGTATAAGGGAGGCAAGCAAGGATCATTTGTGAAACAGAAGTTTTCAGTTTATCTTCTTCCCTTTTTTAAGGCTAATGTTTTCTTTATTTTCAGTCACTCTCTGCTGCCTATTCTTAAGAAGGCACCAGGGAAATGTGCTCATCTAGCTATGAGCTCTCCAGGACCAAGATGTTTCTATTCCTTATACTTCAGATGTCTGGTGAAAAGAATCCCTGAAATAGCAATCCGATTGGAGCAGGACTCTTTAAGGTGGGGTGCAGGGACTTTGGGAGATCCACCAAGCACCTTCGAGTGCTCCATGAACATTGTATGATTTGGGTGAGTAAGCACATAGTTCTAAATTCTCTAGGGGTTGATAACCCATGAAGGAAGGTTAAGATACTCTGTAAGACTCAGTCTGAAGGGCGGCTTAGTCATGATTGTTCACAGCCTTTCCACTAAGCCACTTCATCTTACTCAGCAGAGAGGAGGGAAAGCAAGGCAAAGGTTTAGAACAGGATTGAATGTTGTTTTCATGGGGTTTTTATTCTCCTCCCCTCCTACCATCTGAAAACCTAGTTGCCACCCTTTGATCTGCCCCGGGGACTCCCACCTGGACTTACTTGCATACTGGTTGGGTTTGGACCATAGGAGGCAGGAGGATGAAAGCAGAGCAAGGCCTATGGATATCTTCCCTGCCCACTCTCTGCTTTGTGTTCAGGTTCAAAAAGAGATAGATGGCATCTCTCTCCCAATATAGCTCATGCGGATGGCTCCAAGTCTCCTACCTGGTATTCCCCCTTTCTGTACTTCCTCGACTCAATGGAAAGAAATAATGTTTCCCTGACTCTAACTTCTAGGTACTTTTACACCCCTAACTGCTCACACCTCTGTAACTAGCCCTTCAGTAGACTCTCTTCACTAGGCCCCTGAGAGATCCCCTCCCTAATTCACAAACTAACATTTTATTATAGGATGGGTAACTCAATATGAAATTGATGTTCCCTCATCAGTAAATTAGCTCTCAAGAACACAAGTATGGAGATACAACTCCCTAGAAAGTGACTGAGATTTTGCCTTCTTACAACTGTCATGTTGTCTTGGGTTCTCTAATGTTGAGTCAGAGGCCTCAGTGCCGCAGGTGAAATCATATATGCTCCAGCATAAAAAAAGTTCAGTTTCTGAAGGTTTACAAAATTCAGTAATAGAGACTTGGCCATGGAACCTGGGACTTTCTGTGGCAAGAGCTGCTCTTTTTAAGAGCGTGCCTCTTGAGCCCAGAACAACTCTGGATCTGGCAGACTTGGAGGATAAAGTTTCTTCCATAAACCACAGCACACAATGATGTAAGAGAACCTTTATGAAACTCAAAGCAGATACAGAGTATTGGGAAGCGAGAGAGAGAGCCTAGAGAGAGAATGATTAAGTTAAGTCGGAACCTGAAAAAAGAACCACCAACAAGTTTCTGCACTGAAGCAAGTCCTGGAGGAGAACTGAGAAACCTGAGAGGATTTTAGGGAGTCACAGAGCAAAAGCAGCCGGTTCCTCACATTTCAGGAAGAGTCCAAAACTGTCTGGAGTCTTCCAATAGACCCCTTTCTCTGTACCTAGAAGGAGCCTCAAAAAGTAGACACGATGACCTGGCATGGTATATTTAGAAGAACTTCCCATATCAATCCTTTCTGCCCAGTGCCCCTGCCCTTCCAGACCTGTGCAGGGATGCAGAATTTCCTGCATCTTCAGGGAGGGGAGGAGGGGAGGCTTTAGAAGCTGCTTTGTTGGAATGAGGCAAGCAGATGGGTATGTCTCCAGACACTACACAGGCACTATTCAGCAGGGGGAGAAGCCACTTTAGCATGGGGTTCCTGGATAGGGTGAGCCAGAGGTGGAAGCTAGAGGTACCCCTCCCACCAACATGTGACCTCAGGTCCACAGGCAGTGAGGGGTGGGGGTTTGAGGTAATGGAGGAATAGTTTAGATAGACTGGGAGTTAATCCAGAAAAGATTATACACCATCTAGAAACAACTGAGTTTGTCTTGAAGTAGAAGTTTCCATTTTTTTTTACCACCCTCACACAATGGTTTGATCACTTTGCTAAATCCAACTATAGAGGAATTAAGAGATTTTTCTGCTCAAGATTTTGACTGTGACATTTATATCCGCTGCAAAGGTCATTAATTTACATGACAATGCACCTCCTTACTTTTCCTCTGGGCAGAAGATCCTCTTAATAGGGGAATCATGGAGGGGACCTTGTGGAGAGAAACACTCAATATGGAAGCTTGTGTGTATGTGTGAGTGTCTGGAGGATACTCGCTTCAGCTGTGGGCTCTTTAGGTATTTCACTTGTGGCTAAATATTATGTCATTAATGTCTCACTCACCTTCACCGGTTGCTAATCAACAAAAGTTAAATCCTCTGAATTTAAATGTGTTCACAAAATAAGACTACTTTTCTAATTAACATTCTTTTATTAATTTTTTAAAATTTTGCTTACATCATTGTTCATTTTGTACAGTATTTGATGTCTCCCCTCAGATCTAGTCCCTGTAGTTCTCCCACCTCCACAGCACCCGTGACCATTACTATAGTCCTTTGACTGTTCCCACCCCAGTTTTGACCCTCTTTCTCTCCCTCCCCTGCTCTTTGCCTCAGGTCTGTGGTTTGCCTGTATGTTTGGTTTGTTCCTGATCTTTTATTCAGTCTTCCTATAAGTGAGATCTTCCAATATTTTCCATTTTCCTTCTGACTTACCATATTTTGCTGGAGGTAATCCTTTCCAGCTTCATCCATGTAGATGCAAATGACATGTGTTTATCTTTTAGATCGCTGAGTAGTATTCCATTGTATATATACATATATACCACATCTTCTAATTAGCATTTCTAGCTATTTTAAATGAAATCAAAGTGGGATAAGAGAAGACTTTCCCTCTATGTTGTCAGATTATCTGAAACATTTCATGTGCTACTCAGCTCAGTGTGTGAGGCAGGCGTGGCCTGGCTAGACATTGCTTAGGGGAAGAAAGAACTAAGTTGATGAAGATTAGGTGGGACCTGAGACAGTACAATGTGAGCAAATTCCTAGAAAAAAAATATTGTGTATGAAATAGCCTAAAGAAAGGAAGATTCTAAAGGATCATACAGGCACTTTGCAAGTTTCTGAAGGCAAGTGAAAAACTGGCCTGGGCTTTGATATGTGTACATCATAAAAGTAAACCCCAAATTTAGAAATGAATCAGTTTCTGTGAGCTGCATTCCTTAGGTTACAGGGAGTGAGCGGGACTGGGTGCTGAGAGGTTGCTGAGAAGCCTCCAGCCTTGAGGAGCCCTATGCTTCCTTCATCACAGCCATTCTGTGATTTGATGAAATTTCCATGCTGTGTGAATTCAAATAGGTCTAAGCCTTTTCTACTCCTTTTACATTTTTTTCCTCTTGGCCTGTTAACAAAGATTTAATGACCTACTAATGCTCGAGGCACTCTTGAAAAACCACTGTCGGATTAGCGCTTGGTTTTTTAAAAATTAATCTCTTTCTTTGGTTTGTTGCCTTTGTCCCCAAGGAAGATGCATGGCTGGGTTTTTCTCCCCACCTCTGGTTTGGGAACTGGGTGAGATAAGATTTGCCCAATGTGGAGACCCAACAGCAGCATGAACTCAGGGGAAGATTGTGTACTTTGCACTCAGAATCGGGCTCCCTCCCTGGCACCCAGCTCCTGTCTCCCTCCCAGCCCTATATTACTGTCTAGTTCCTGGCAAGGAGCAGGGAAAGCTAGAGGGAGCATGGCTTCCAAGGTTTCTCTTCCTGCCTGCTTGGATGTCAAGTGAGACCTCAATTTTAACAACTAGGAGAAGAAAATTTAGAGGAGTCTGTGGTTCTAATTTGCTACAACAAATTATTCTTAAATCCAGCCATCAACACAGGCACATTTCAGTGGTTCCTAAATGAAAAATAAAAAAAAAAAAGTGGAGTTCTTATCTGGGTTTGGGCAGTGGTGTTTGCCTCGTGATTTCTAGTTTTTGTAACTTCTGCAAAGATGGAAGCTTGAGCCTGGAACATCTTTCCCCTCTCTCCCAAACATCTAAATCCTGCTCCTCTTTGTTCATCCGTGACTGAGGAACTTTCCACAATCAACCCCCCCCCCCCAATCAAAGGGGATCTCATCTTTCTCACAATTTCCACATTTTGTTTATATGCCTGTTTAGCAACATGTCTTCATGCATTGCTGTCTCCATGACCATTGTCGCCACAAGATTAAACATTTCACATATGGTGTAGTAAAAGTGTAATCCTAAAGTTCTATCAACATGTGAGTGGCTGGCAGATTTAAATAAAATTAAAAGCAAATCAAAATATCTTCAAAAGCCAAAAGAATGTGTGTCCTTCTTAATAGCCTTTTTATCTTTCTCTCCCTCCCGTGGCTCTCCATGAAGCCTGTTTGTTGGCAGACCATGGGTTATTTGGGAAGGGACCACACTATAGAACCGACCCTAACTCGGTCGCCACATTCTGCTTCCGGTCTGCATAAGATAATTCACCAAACAGCCCCCAGTGCAGGAGGAAACCCCAACACAGTATGACTGAGATACTTGACACACCAGAATAATCTTCACTTTAGTGATTCTGAGCACTTGAACTTCAATGTTAGACAGTCCTTGTTCTTAGAAAGATATTTCCCCTATTACCAGAGCCACTGTCTGCTTCAACATCAAAACCAAAGCTTTGAACCTCTGCATTTAAACTACGAGAACCAAAGCTGTCTGGTTTGTATTTCCCCCTGGACATTCTTGGCCTCATCCCAGGTAATTGTGAATCTTCTGTAAATATTTAAGGAATTTCTGAAAAAAAAAAAAAAAAAAAGAGAGGAAGGTAAGAATTCATTGTAATGCATATTTTACTCTGCAAGATGCCAAGATGTCAATGGCTAAATATTTACTTCCTAACTACTAGCATAGTTTCAATCTAGAGGCTAAAAAACATGAAACTGAGAAAACAGTCCAATGTTTGGTTCCTTTTAACTAGTAGGTTAGAATTATGACAGAGCCGTAATAACAACAACAAAAATAAACTAACAAAATTGTGGTCGATTCTGTGGCCTTATGTAGACATAGTTAAGTAGAATTGCTCTAGTGAATAATGAATGTGGGGTGATGGCCATCTACTGTTTAATGGTTTCCAAGCTAATGTTTAAAGGGAAATGAGTGGTTTATACCAGAATCCAAATCACATAGTTCTCGGCCAATCGTGTATATGAGTGTTGATCTTGGATTAGAGATGGTAATGTATTAACAAGGCAGCTGAAAGATTATATTATGTCTTTGGGTTTCAAAAATAGATTTACACAGCATATCTTTGTGTGTGTGTGAGTGTGTGTGTGTGTAATAATAAGAGTAATATTATATATGTGTAGTGGAGAAAACATTGTATTTAGAATTTAAAGGCCTGGATCATTTTCTTAGCTCTGTAACCAACTGACTCCTTCCTCTGGAAACTTCCAGTTTGTCTATTTCATGGCTTACAGCTATAGTATAGTTAATTGTATAAATATTTTTATTCCATTACCTCTCTAGGTCAGAGACTGTCTTGTTTATCTTTGAATTCCTAGTGCTCAGCAGAGTATTTGGCAATGTGTATGCCTGATATGTATGTGGGAATACACTGAAATGAAAGGGTTGAATAAAATCATTAATTTTTGTTTTAAGTTTGAGATTCTCAGGATCAGAGAAATTCAGCACACATACAGTTTAAATTATGGATTTAAATATTTTTTGGTGGGAAAGAACAGAGGTGATTTAGCCAATTCACTCCACTCTTCCCTATCCTCAGCCCCATGAAGAGTATAGCAACTCACTCCCTAAGCTTCACAAATACAAAAGAACACACCAGCCAGGAACCCCTTTAGGGCTCTCGTATGAAAAGTGCAGCCTCAATCCATCAGTCCAAATCTTGCCTCTTTTACCTCAGGACCACAGCATCTGATATCTTGCCTGTGAGTTCCACACCTTTCTAAATGATGACTACCCTACTTTGTTTCATATGTTACAACCCCCTTGTTCAACTTGGGTTTCCTGGTGTTTTGGGTTTTGTTTTAAACATTCTTAATATCTCCACCACTTAACAAAAAATAGCAGCTGTTTAGTTTCCTATTTCTTTCCACCTCAGCCAAATTTCTTAAAAGTATTATCCATTCCCTTATTTTACTATACTGTGTCATGCCCAGTCTTTCAAGTGAAGCTTAAATATGATCCTTAAATTTATACTTCCAACCAACCCAAATATCCAAAAATAGATGGCTGGATTAAGAAGATGTGGTACATATACACAATGGAATATTACTCAGCAACCAAAAAAGATAAACTCATGCCTTTTGCAGTAACATGGATGGAGCTGGAAGGGATCATGCTTAGTGAAATTAGCCAGAAAGAAAAAGAAAAATACTGGATGGTTTCACTCATAGCTGAGGCAGAAAAGGTCAGGGGGGAAAAAAAGAGAGAGAGAAGCAAATGTAATAAAGTAAAAATTAACAACTATAAACCAGAGACATGGTATGGGGTGGAAAGGGGATGGGATTAAACCTGGAGTGGGAGGAGGGCATGGGACTATGGTGATGGCACACTGGTGAATTGGTGGTGGATTACAACTGAGATGGAAAAATGCACAAATGAAGAATGATATAAAAATAAATTTAAAAAAATTATACCTCTGGCCCTCCCTGGTGGCGCAGCGGGTTAAAGCGCAGCACTGAGAAGCTAAAAGCCACTTCCGCATGAGTTCGATCCCCGCCTGCTGCGGGGCACATGGCGTGGCAGACCTCTCCTGACCCGCCTGCTGCTCCCCTCAGCAGTGTACTTCGTCGATCTGACTGTTCTGCTCCCTGCTCTGTCTCTGGTGAAGCCTCTCACCGCCCCTCAGCCTCTGGCCTGTACCCCAGTTCTGTATGAATAAATAAATCTTTAAAAAAAAAAATTATACCTCTAACCCATTTCCTTCATCCCTCACGCCCTTTTTGTTCTCTCAAAGTCATCAACTTGAATATGTCCCCAAAGCATTTCTCCTGCTACCAAAAACATTGGTCCTCTTTCAATATTTTCTATTTTCTAAAGGGTTCTGACCTTACAGCTGAGTCACTCGCATGTGAAATCCTTCACTAAATCCTATTGTTTTTTATCTCCTTAATATCTTTAATCTGTTGTGTCTCTTCATCTTCACTGTCAAGGTTCTAGTCCAAGCTATCATTATCTATTTCCTGGACTACATACTGCCTTTTAAATCATCATCCACATTTTCTGTTGCCTTCTTCCAGTTCAATCTCCAAGGTGCAGCCAGATGGATTTTATCAAAACCGCTGTCTGCTTAAATTATTCATCCTGCTTGTAAACATGTCAGAAGCTTCCTATTGCCCTTCAAATGAAGACTAAAATGCTTGACAAGCTTTCATATTGTGCGTGGCCCAGTCCCTGATTCAATTCTCTGTTTCATCTCCCATTGTTCTCTCCTCATTCATTGCAGCCTGGACACTTGAATTTACTCCCCCCCCCCCACAAGTATACTTGTTCTCCTCTCTCAAACCACAATCCTTTATGATGATGTACAATAATTCCTTAAAATATGGCTCTTTATAAAAACAAACACAAGCCCCCTTGCCTTAAAGAAACTCTGCTCTTGGAGAATTTGCCAGTGTCCCTGGTGTGACTATTTCCAATGTCATATCAACTGGCTTGCAAGATAGCTGAAAATTTAACAACCTGCTTTTGTGAGTCAGCATAAATCCTGTATATGATTGCAACTGTTTTCCCTGAATTCTCTCTTCTTTTTCTGTAAAAATGTCTATTTTATTTTGAGAGCTCAACTAAATCATCACTTCCTCAGGGAAGCCTTCCTTGATCTCTTAAATCCTCTGACCAGATGTTCTCAGAGTGCATGCAATGCCTCTTTATAGTACTTATCACATTGTACTTTTACATTTATTTGACAGATTTAATTAATGCCTGTCTCTATGAGTAGACTTTTAAGCTTCATGAGTAAGAAGAACATGTCTGTTTTTGGTCCACATTGAATCCCCATGGCTCAACACAGTATCTGGCATATAGCAAACATGCAATAAATATTTGTTGAATGAATTGGTCAAAAGGGATTTTTGGCAGAGGGAGCATCTTGGTTTGCTCATCTTGCTTTCCACATACATCCAGATTGAAAATATTTGGAGCTGGGTCACTAAATTACTCACAGTGCACTCAAATAATGTGTTTTACAATCTTTCTCTAAAAGTGGCTGATTCTTCTCAAGACCCAAATATGTTGGGTGGAAGAAGAAAAACAATGGGATTAAATCTGTTTCTTTGAGTTCAAGTGATAAATTTAATTCCTTGCTTATTCTTAAATAAACTTTAGTTCCTCTGATTTCTTTCCCTTCCCTTTCCTACTCCCCTATATAGAAAATCTGGGTGCAAGGAGGGAAGGGTATGCCAGATATCACTCTTTGACAGTAGAAAGAAATGCTGCATCAACCTGTCCTTTCAAAAAGCCATTTTTGACTTTCACAAGGCCACTCATTTCTATAAACCTTCCATAGTCCCCCAGGAAGGGTGGAGTAGAAAATAAATTCTTGTTGTTACCAGGACTCTCATTAGGTCATGTCAAGACTTTTCTCACCTCAAATTAGAATAATCTCAGTATCCATTGAACATGTTTTGTCTTTATCTTTTTATCCATTTGCCATGTCATTCTCTTACTTAGAGTATTTCTATACAGATTTCACTCAAAGCTCTCCTCCTCCTGGATATTTCTTCTGTAATCCCACTCAAGAGGACTGAACAGAGAGATGTAGCCAGTTATTTAGTATTGAAGTCTGTGCAGACTGAATTCCCAGGTGAATCTCTAACTCATAGAGTTACTTTGGGCAAGTGACTTCACCTTGCTAGGTTGTATTCCCTCATCAAGATTACAGATGAGTAGAAGCGGAGGATAGGAAACAGATGTTTAAGTGGCCTTTAAGAGTCTTATGAAGACTATTCTTTTAAGACACATTTTATAGTTCATGATCCAAAGGTCATGTACTTTTGAAAGCATTGAAGTAGTAGCCAATATTTAAAAACTGGGAGAATTCACATAAACATATACATTTCTGGGTTCTTCTAAAACAGATGTGACAATACAGGGCTGGCAATTCCATATGGCAACAGTAGGCTGGTGCTGCTTGGCTTTCCAATTGGATTCCCAAGGCTCCAAAGCCCTACCGCATGTTTGTAAAATTGCTTGGGACCTGTAGATGTTGAGTTTCTGACTTGCTTTTAGATTGTTCCTTGTGCTATTTTTTATGCCAGACTATGTTTCTTGAATTGTTGTTTAATGGTTTATGCATAACTGGATTGTTTCCCAGGCACCCTATTATTGCCTTAACATCAAGATTTCAATCTCCTAATAATGGTAGTTAACACTTTGAGTTCTTATTATATAGCAGACACTGCATGAAGCATTGTACATGTATTAACTGATTTAAATAAACTTCTTTATTTCCTACAGCAGCTAGGAAAATGTAGTGCATGTAACTGCTGCCAAATGTGATTGTGGATTATTTCATGAACTATTTGGCAATAAGTCAGATTGGAGTAAAGCTCCCTTGTTCAAATTGTGTTCAAATTCCATTTCTATTATAACTGCATAACCTTGAAAAAAATGCCTCAACTTTTTTAACTCTCCTAAGAACTTTGCACGCTCTATCATCATGTCATCTTTCAATACCCTTTACTTAAGATGTGATTTTCATAAAATAAAATACATAATTGAGTGAGTTTTAACAACACTTGTCAAAGACTTATATCTATTAACCATCACCTTATTTGTGATATAGAACATTTTCAGAAAGTCCCTTCATGTAGGCATGTAACCTTTCCCTTATTTTTTCATCTGCCAATGGAAACAAAAATATATTTACCTCTTTTTATATCCCAAGGATTAAATGAAAACTTGCTGGTAAAGAGTTAAAACAAACCCAAGCGCATAATAAAGTTTTATAATTAATTCTGCCTATTAATGTTTTACAAGGGTAACTAAAATATGAATTTGCAATGGACATAGAAAAAGTTAAGGCATGACTTCTTTCATTTATCTACCAAAAACACACATCATTTCAGATCATCCTCTATTTGAGATCATTTATAGTACACACATACTTAGGTTTGACTTATCTGGTTAATGTCTGTAACTCAAATTCATAGGTATTAAATTTTGATTTAAACTCCTCATGCAAACACATGCAAAGTTGAAGGGCGTGTATAACAAGCAATTTGAAAGGACTTGTTTAGAAAAAGAACTAATACCAGACTCATATAAGAAGCTCAGATAATTTTCTGGACTTAAAACGAATCTTATGGGATAATGTTTTGATAAGTTGAGTAGAAGTGAATTAAGACCATGTGGGAGTATATTTTCTGTAAAAGGGACTTGAATGTTTAAATATAATGGGAAAAAGATGTTTGGGGAAAATGCATTTAAAGCTTTGACAAAATCACAACTTGTAACAGTTGCATAAACATCAAGGCCATTACTACTTAGTTTCCCACCAAGTGACTAAAATGTCCTCTCTCACTGGCCTCTTTCTCATAGAGTTGTGATACAAACACATTTTGTGTTGGCAGAAGACCTAAGCATATTTTCCCTTGTGTTGACTCATCAGTCTTCTGCCTGTCATTGGATCCACTGTTTTACATACGTGCTGCATGCCTGTTGTGGCTCATGTGTCCTTTATTCCAGCGGGTTCTCTGAGGCAGTCAGGGAAGGAGGTAATGCAGGCCACCAAGGCTTGAACTACTAGCAACAGTTAGTTACAAACTAACAACAGTAACCCTGATGAACATAATTGTAGAAATTTATATGATTCAGTTTTCTGTGTATCTACTCCCTTACTCTCAAACTACTGTAATTACTGGAATTATCTGTCCTAAGTACTCCTGGCTGAATGGGTTAAATGGGATCTAATAGATGTGGATTTATTTTTCATATACATTTTTTTTCATTATTTTTTTTCTTATATCCTATAATCCCTGTAGTTCTCAGTTACTAAATAAATGTGAATTTTTAATTAGTTAAATAGTTAGGTGAGCATGATAACCGCTATACTATGGAAACCCACTTTAGTTTAATAAATTGTTGTATAGTCATCTCAGTAACATCTTTAAAGACTCATCCCCTAAAGCAAAGAAAATGATGGAAAAGATAAATAGCTGGGATTACATCAAATTAAAAAGCTTCTTTACAGCAAGAGACATTAATCAAAACAAAGCAACACCCTACTGATTGGGAGAAATTTTTTGCACTTCACATAATTGATAAGGGATTGATCAAAAAGATATACAGAAAATGCACATGACTCAAGAAAAACAAAGCAAATAATCATCTCAGAAATTGGCAGTAGAACTCAAAAGACAGTCTCTAAATATGAAATGAGAGACACATGAAAAAATGTTCAACATCCCTCATAATCAGGAAAATGCAAATCAAAATTACATTGAGATACATACTTAAAAAACTACAAATACTGGCGAATGTGGCAAAAAAAAAAAAAAAAAAAAGGAACTCTCCTACACTGCTGGTGGCAATGCAAAGTAGTCCAACCACTATGGAAAGCTGTGTGGAGGTTGCTCAGACCACTAAAAATGGAGCTCCCATTTGACCCAGCAATTCCACTCCTAGGGATCAATCCAAACACAAAAGCAGTAAGTCAAAAAGGTCCATGCACCCCTATGCTTAGTGCAGCATTATTTATAATAGGTAAGACTTGGAAACCCAAATGCCCAAAATAAATGACTGGGTCAAGAAGATGTGGTGTAGATACACAATGGAATACTACTTAACAACAACAAAAAAGATAATCTGATACCATTTGTTTGTTTCCTATAGTTGATTTATGGTGACATGGATGGAATTAGAAGGGGTTATGCTTGGTGAAATAAATCAGAAAGAAAAAGAAAAATATTGATATACAAAAACCAAATAAAGGATTGAGTAAAAAAATAATATCAATTAAAAAATACAACTAAGCC
This sequence comes from Condylura cristata, assembly GCF_000260355.1. Lineage (NCBI taxonomy): Eukaryota > Metazoa > Chordata > Mammalia > Eulipotyphla > Talpidae > Condylura > Condylura cristata. The sequence goes on along the minus strand of NW_004567118.1, from coordinate 23,983,027 downwards.
AAACAAAAATAATCAAGCAACTATAAATCAGAGATGCTCTTCAGAGGCGGGGGAAGGGAGAGGGCAGAAAATGAGGGCAGGAAGAGCACAGGGACTAAGGTGACAGTGCACAGGTGAATTGGTTGTGGAAATTCTATGAGGGCTACCCCTGATGTAAGATATATACAAATTAAGAAAGTTAAAAAAAAAAGAAATTGGGCCCTTCCTGGTGGCGCAGTGGGTTAAAGCACAGCACTAAGAAACTAAAGCCACTTCAGCATGAGTTCGATCCCCGCCAGCCCAGAGGTGACCCACATGGCGCGGCAGACCTCTCCTGACCCGACCGCTGCTCCCCCAGCAGTGTGCTTTGTCAATCTACCTGTTCTGCTCCACACTCTGTCTCTGGTGAAGCCTCTCGCCACCCCTGAGCCTCTGGCCTGTACCCCAGTTCTGTATGCATAACTAAATAAATCTTTAAAATAAAAAAAAATTAAAAAAAGAAATTGTTGTATATTATACACAGAAATGGGAAGGTAAGTCATATGTACATAAACATTATCTAACTTAAAATGTGCAGTAATGTCCAAAATTATTCTTTCTTCATTCCACATAATTTCACTTACCTTTCAAGAAAATCACATTTACTTGTTGTAGATTTCTTCAAATTCTATTTATATGAAATGTTCACATACTTAAATCTGCCAAACCATCTCCGTTCTCACTGAATATTAACACTTTCTGGTGTAATTAAAATTTAAATGTAATTTATAGTAACTGTGTACCTTTTAATCATATGCATCCACTTTAAATAGTTCTTTAAATCTTTAAATAGTTCATTATTGTTGAGTATTTAGGTTTGTTTCCTATAGTTGATCATTATAAATATCTTTACAAAGCTTTTTTCCATTGGATACTTAGTAATGTCTCTCAGATATGAATGTGAATATAAATATGAATTATCCACTTGTATTACCAATTTGCTTTGAAATGCTTGCACCAACTTGTGCTTTCATCAGCGGTACCTCATCATAGACATTGGCTATGGCATTCGGAAAATCTTGGCTGATCTGATAACTGGGAAATGGTCTTGAATTTAGTTTCCAGAATTGACTACTGATCAGGTTGACTAGTTTTCATACATTTATTGGTTGTATTCATAGTAGAAAAGAACCAATTTGTTCAATTAGTGTGTATTAAAATCCTCATGGCTCCCAAATGGAAATAACTTTATGGCCATCAACAGATGAATGAATAAACAAAAAGGGCAGCCATCCATACAACAGAATCAATTAAGTGCTATTAAAGAGTTGATGATATGTGCTATCCCATGGATAGATTTTGTAAATATAACAAATGAAAAGTCAGTTACAAAATGTTAGATATTGCATGATTCCAGTTATATAAAATATGCCAAATAGCTACATCCATTAGCAATATAAACTATTGGTTTCAATGAGTTGGGGTTGCTAATGGGTACGGGATTTCTTTATAAGGTGATTAAAAATCTTGGAATTAGATAGTGAATATACTGAATATACTGAAAACCACTGCATTATGCACTTAATAAAAAAAAAGAAAATAAATTAATGTTTTGCGAATTACACATCAATTAAAAAAATATTGTGTGCCTGGCATTAGATTGGCTGTAGAGGATACCAGGTAGGCTCATAGTTCCTTCGGAAAAGATATCTAATTGTTTAAGGGCACAGAAAGGAGGGCATATAAGAAAGTTTTTACACTATTTTTAAAGCAACCAACCTCTTTGGACTAGTGTGTGGATGAACAGTTTAGGGTAAAGATGTCCTTTATGGATTTCCCATAGATTCTGTGATTTGTATTCAGTTGTCTCCTTTGGGAAATTAGACTTTTCCGTTTGTTTTTCTTGATTTAGTTAAGATGACAATGGCTATACTACCTCACTGTGGGTTATGAACTACACGTAGAAAATAAATCTTCATATCTGTGCTCCATTTCCTTAGTGTCTGTAGTATGATATTAAACTAGCGGGTATCTCCCTGAGAGCATCTTTGTGCCACAAACCCTGACCCATAGCAATTGACCCATAAATTGATAGATAGTAACTAATCCATAAATACTGTTTAAACTTTACTCAAGAAATGAATAATCTGCCACCACTTACCTTGTTTTCTCAGAAAGTATAAGATCATTTGGGCCATCTTAATTATTTGATTTTGTACAGATCTATTGATTGAAAATCCTATATTAATGTTCATTATGTTACATCTGTTCCATGCTCTATAAGGTGGGATGGACATTTCTCAAGTAGCCCAGAAACATGAGTTGAGGAGGAGACTGTGAAACTGGCCAGGAGTCCCAGGCATGGTTCCTTGCCATTCACTACTCCCCCAACTCTTTAAGAACTTGTATAATGTGAAACAAGACATAGCCTTTGGAATGAAGTTATTCCTCTGAAAAATGTACTATTTACCAGTGTTTATCTAGTTCTCTGAACTCCTTGTAAAAGTTAAATGAAATATAAGCATGATATCATTGTACAGAGCAAAAATAAGCTAAAACACCATCATCATTACCATCATTAACTATCATCATTCTCATAAATATTCTTTCAGATGGAAGCACCTTTCACTTGTTCAAGCACAGTAAGGAAAGAAACTTCAATAGAGAAAATTATTCTCTCTTACTTCTCAAACCCAAACCAGATAAGGCAATATTGAAAGCTTTCTTGGCCATGACCAAAAAGGAAAAATTGAATTGATCTTGTTGGCATTAAACACTAGAATGTGTAGGAAAACAAAGTCTTGCTTCTGGACAGACGGATCATTTGCTGAGCTGGTTTATCTGAATGTACCGTGGCTGGTCTACGCTGTCACCTCTAGCTAGTGTACATCTCATTATTTGGCAGTGCCCCATGATCATTTTCTGCAACATGGGGCTGAGTTATGGCTGTGCCTGGCAGGCAGTGTCATTTTCATTTGCTGTCAGCAAGTGCTAGAGAGTGAGGAGCCACCAGGGCACTATATTTTGTGTCATAAGAGATTGCCCAGTGATGAATGATCCCTACCCTGTGACCGGAGACTGAACTAATCAGTCACTGGAAGGTGGTATTGACAGGCACCCATCATCCCAGCAGTACTGAAATAAGGGAGGGCTGAAAGATACTCTACTTCACAGCTCCTTTTAAGAGCAAACCATTACCTAGTGATGGGGAAAGAGGGGGCAATGGTGATCGACCACCACCTTTGAACCTTTGCTGAGTGACCTGATAGCAAGGAATATTTCCAAGGCTGTTGGTGAAAAGCATATCCCATAATGCTAATACAGTCATATGGAAATGGTTAAAAAATTAAGAATAGAATCAAGAACATCTGGCTATTTTGCCTGGCTGTGAGGAGATGGCTTTATGGGTGAATGCAGGGGTTGTGGGCTCCACTTTTAGAATCCAGTCATAAAATGCTCTCTTCACTTAGTTTCTCAAAATCATTAAAGGATACTCCTTGAAGGGTGAGATTTTTCTTAAAAGATAGGATCCCACTAGCAGATGTCTCTGCATGCATTGGATTTCCCAGTTTTTTCCTGCAATGGCTGTGATTCACAGATGTTTGAGGCTTTTTTGATCTATAACTTCACCTTCCTTCTCCTAAGTTGGTATTTAAAATCCTTCCATTAAAAAGTCATTATTTATGAACATTACTCCTTTGTTTCTCCCTCAAATTGAGGTTTTTACATCACCTCAATTTTCATACAGCAGCCAAGAGAGATCAAAGATCCTGAGAGCAATGAGCATGAAGAAAGAGGGAGGAGTATGTCATGTAGTGTTTTACCAATATTTTCTTCTATATATTTTATGGTTTCAGGTCTTATGTCTAGGTCTTTAATCCATTTTGAGTTGTTTTTTGTGTATGGTGTGAGGTAGTAATCTGGCTTCATTTCCTTTCACGTAGCAGTCCAGTTTTCTCAGCACCATTTGTTGAACAAACTTTTTTTTTTTCCATTGCACAGTCTTTGCTCTTTTGTCAAAAATTAGCTGTCCACGAACCCATGGGTTTATATCTGGGTTTTCTATTCAAATCCATTAGTCTGTATGTCTGTTCTTGTTCCAGTACAATGCAGTTTTAATTATTATGGCTTTGTAGTATAGTTTGAAGTCTGAGAGTGTGCTACCTCCATTCCCTTCATTCTTATTTAGAAGATCATTGGCTATTCAAGGATTTTTGTAGCTCCATGTGAATTTCATAATGGCAGACACCTCAGTAACATCTTTAAAGATACATCACCCAAAACAAGGATAGAGAAAGAATGGATAAACAGCTGGAACTACATCAAATGGAAGAGCTCTGTACAGCATAAGAGACAATACAGAAAGCAAACAGACACCCCACTAACTGGGAGAAAATTTTCACACATAATACGAATGATAAAGGTCTGACCACAACGATACACAAAGAGCTGATCAAGCTCAACAAATATAAAGTGAACAACCCCATCAAAAAAAAAAAAAAAAGTAGAAGAGCTACATTTTCTCCAAAGAGGAAGTGCAGACAGACAACAGGCATATGAAAAAAATGTTCAGCATCACTTGTAATAAAGGAGATGCAAATCAAAACCACAATGAGATACCACCTCACACCAGTGAGAATGACACATATTAAAAAAAAAAAAAAAGCAATAATATGTGTTGGTGAGGGTGTGGAGAAACAGGAACTCTACTATACTGCTGGTAGGAATGCAAACTGATGTAACCATTGGAAAGCTGTGTGGAAGTTTCTCAAACTGCTAAAAATGGAGTTTCCATATGATTCAGCAATTCTACTTCTAAGTATCGATCCAAAGGATACAAAAACAATAATTCAAAAGGACACCTGCACCCCTATGCTTATTGCTGCCCTATTTACAACAGGAAAGATGTGGAACCAATCCAAATGCCCAAAAATAGATGACTGGATCAAACAGATGTGATATACACACAACATGGAATACACACACACACGTGTGTGTGTGTTTGTATATATATATATGTATATATATATATATATATATACATATATATACACACATAGGTGTGTGTGTTCCATGTTGTGTATATATATGTGTGTGTATGCATATATATATATGTATTGTGTGTATATATATATGTATATATATATGTGTGTGTGTGTATAGTAATTGTAGTAAAGTAAAAAACATCAACTAACAACTACAAACCAGAGACATTCTTATTTCTTAGTTAAATAAGAGGGAATATATATATATATATATATAGTGTATATATATAATAATTGTAATAAATTAAAAAAGAACATTAACTAACAACTGTAAACCAGAGACAATCTTATTTCTTAGTGAAATAAGCCAGAAAGAAAAATACAAAATGGTTTCACTCATTGCAGGAGCGTAAGGGATCAGGAAAATATGTATATAGTATATATAGTAATTATAATAAAGTAAAAAAAGAACTATAAACCAGAGACATTCTACAGGGAGGAGAGGGAAACAAGATCAAAACTGGGGCAGGAAGAGCACATGGGACTATGGTGATGTCACATGGGTGAAGTGGTGGTGGGAATTCCCTGGGGATTACATCTGAGATGAATAAATGTACAAAAAAAAGAAGAATGTAAAAAATGTATTTTTAAAATAAAAAAAAGAAAGATGGATAAATGTCTAAGGCAAGGGAAGAGTAGGGTGCCCCAGACAGACTTTGCTTTCTTTCCATTTCTTTTATCTGAGCCTGAATTCCTTTCATTTGGAAGAAGTTGGATCGATAGGTGTGACCTTCTTGGGGTGAAAGGATAATTGGGGGTAGGACTAGACAGCTCCCACTTTCCCAGACACACCTTGGGAAGGACAGCAGGCAGGTACAAGCTGGCCTCACCCTCTATAATGGTTGCCTTCCAGATCCACCCAGAAAAGGCTCAAAGAAATGGGCACCCAGGGATCAAAGGGAACCTCCCTTGTTTGTTTTTCACCTAAGGTAATGGAGCAGTTCCCACACCCTCTCACAGAGCTCTTCTGAGTTCTTCTTAATTCTTTAACCGGCATGAATAATAATCCATTTGACCCCCTTTCAAGGATTAGAGCTGACTAGATGAAAGGTTGTTCCCATTTCAGAGTGGGTACTATAATCAGGGAGAGTTGTTTCTTTCTAGTTTTTTGTTTTATTATGCAAAATAGTGAATTCATTTCCCATAAATTAGAAACAAAAAAGACTGTCATTTAACTAAAATAGCAGCACCTTGAAATAATTATGGTTGGCATTCTGAAGTATCACTTTTAAGACCTTTTTTCTGTGTGGGCACACATATATATTTTCCAAAAATAGAGTATTTTATAGATCACTGTGCAGCACAATTCTCTCATTTACCTGGTTTGGTATGTTTTATACATATCAGTATAATCTTGTTGATAAATATCTATGCATCTTAATTTTAATTTAACTATTCCCATATTGTTGAACAATTATGTTGCTTTTAAATTGTATGGGCACATAATTATTTCCCTAAAAGTGAAATTTCTCGATAAAATGAGGCATTTAAGCTACCAATGTACCACAGATGAATTATATCAAAATCTCTATGTGAGAAGTGCAGGCATCAGTATTTTCAGAAGGTCCCCAGCTTAATCAAATATTCAGTCAGGAATAAGAAAGTTACTTGTCCTAGGTCAGTGTTCTTTACCTAGTCTATGTCCACGGAAGACATCTTCAATGGGAAGACTCTTTTTTTCAGTCTCACAGTCTCTGTTCTTTACAGAAGGCAACTTCAGAGAGCAACTCACAAATGACATCGACCTTACATGAAGTCGTTCAGATCTTTTATGACTCTACTGACACGTTTTTTGAATATATCCTGTCAATTGTTGAGAGAGGGTCTTAACACTCCCTAGACATGATGATGAAATTATCTATTTCTCCTTTCATTTCATTCTGTCAATATTTGCTTTATACAGTTTCTAGCTTGTTCATTAGGCACATAGTCATTAACGACTTTGTTCCTTTATTCTTATTTACTTATTCTTTCATTATTATGGAATATTTCTCTTCATCAATGTGAATACACTGTCTTGATTTAATATAGCAAATCCAATCTTCTAATGCCTACTGTTTGCGTTGCTTATCAATTTGCATTAATTTATTTTCTCTAACCTTGCCTTCGTGTGGCTCATTTAGTTGAGTCTTGTGTTTCAGTCATTCTGAGAAGCCCTTTCTTTTAATTGGTGTTGATTTTCATCTACTGTCTTATTATTTCTTTTCTGTTAATCTTCTCTGATTTATTATCCCTCTTTTCAGCCTTCATGAATTCTTTTGCATTATTTGAATACATTTTCAATATTCCATTTTAATTTGTTTATCAGCAATATACTTTAAGAGATTGATTGTTTGCAGGATTACAATATAGGCCCAGATCACGAGATAAGAAAAATCTCAAATAATCTTGCATCACACAGTAAAGAACTAGAAAAAGAGTAACAAATAAAACCAAAAGAAAAAAAAATAATAAAAATTGGAGCAGAAATAAAAGTAAAAAGAGACATTTCAAAGGATCAATGAAAGCAAATTTTGAAAAAATAAACATAATAGACAAGCCTCTAGCTAGATTCACTAAGGAAAAAAAAAGAAAATGCTAATGCTAATAAACAATAAAAAATGGAATAGAAGTTATAACAGACATTTCAAAGATACAGAGGATCATGAAAGACTATTTTGAGTCTCTTTATGCCAACAAATTGGAAAATGTGGAAGAAATGGACATATTCTTAGAAGCGTACAATCTTTGAAGACTGAATTAGGAAGCAATAAGAAAGCTGAACAGTTCCATTATAAGGAAAGAAATTGAAACAATAATCAAAAATCTCCCCCAGAATCAATAGGCCAGGACTAAATGGCTTTATTACTGAGTACTACCAAATCTTCAAAGAGGAACTAATACTTAACCTCCTCAAACTCCTCCAAAAAATGAAAGAAGATGAATGCTCTCAGACACATTCTATGAGGCCAAAATTACTGACATCAAAACCCAGACAGATACCTGGGCTGGCAGGGCTCTCTCAGATCCAGGGAAGCATCTCTTTTTAGTGGTATTTCCCCAGAGAGTGCAAAGAGGGCCTGCTGTGAGATGAAAGACCGAAGCCCCAGAGTAAATATCTGGTAAACTCAGTAACTTTTTACTTCTTAAGGGGCTGAGTGTTATATTTGACAAGAATATATGCTTTTCCCTTAGCAAATATTGGTGCCTGAATCCCTAGTGCTCAGTTTCATAGGTACAGCATTCATTGTTGGAGGTGGAAGCTAATAAAATCCTCCAGGCAAGTTTGGGTGTTTATTATGGGAATCAAATTTAAATCCCCCTTCTTGGGATATTTTTTCCTCCGTGGATTGTTTTCTCTTGGGTGAGCGGGATATGGTTCAGGCATAGGGCTTATGGCAGGATCTTAGAAATACGAGGTCAATCCTGCCATTTCAATTAGCACTTAGTTAATTCCAGCCCTGGTTTCCTTCCCAGGAAAAAATGCAACTTGCTCTCAAAGGGTCTGTAGGCTCTAAGCTCAGACATGGTTGCAGTGCCATAGACGACCGGGTCTGTGTTTCATTGGTTTTTACTATTTAGGAGGTCAGGAGACTCACTGTGACTGCTTCACCCAGTGTGTGGGCTGTTCTTCAGCCTGTTATTACTACTCAAAGGTTTGACGGAAATCTGTGTGCTGTATGCAATTTCCCTAGTATTTTTTTCTTGAGTGTTGGCTAGTGCTGTTGAAAGTCATAAAGCATTTTTGAAAATACACCTTCAAAACAGACTAAATGAATTACAGTTAGGCTTATTAATTTTTTTTTTTGCAAGTTTGAACTTGCTGTAATCAATGCTTGCCTATGATGTCATTTCTACCATCAGTGTTAATGTAGGTAACTGGTCTTCAGTAGGCTGCTGAGAAAGCAGGTATCACTACACCACCACTAACAGACCTTGTGTCAGTCACTTAGCTCATGTGGGCTGTAGAGGCCTTCTCTGTAAAAGGACAGAGTTGGAAATAATTTGAGGTTCCAGATCTGTGTCCAACTAAGACTCTGGACTCAAGCAACTGCCAGCTCCTGTGACAAGACTAATTTTGGAGAGAAGGAACATACAAAGAACAAGAGGGAGTTGTAATAAACTCTAGGGGATGAGGGTACTGTAAAAGCTGGTGAAGATGAACTAGTAATAGTTTCTAGAGCTCTCCTTCAGTGCGATTGCTTTGGAACAAACAAGCCCTTTATTGCTTTATCTTGATAAGGGGTCAATTTGGGGCAACAATGAAATTCAAGACTTGCAACAGTCTGAGAAAAACAGATGTGTGCTAGTTAATTACAAGAGTTATTTAGCCAAAAGCCCACAAAAAATGTCCAGTAACCCATCATGACTATATGTTTGCAGCAGATGAATGAAACAAGGAGAAGTAGAAAAGAACTAAGATGAAACGTTAGGTGTGGAAATTAAAATAGTTGAAGTAAAGCTAATCAGTTAGTAGAAAGGAGAAGGAATGATTAATGAGTCAGAAGACAGGTGGGGATCTCCCAGATGGAAGAAGAAAAATAGAAAATCAAGGTGGCAGAAGCAAGGCTGGGATTACAGAAGTCCAAGAAATAGAATACATTGTTTAAAAGACTTATTTATCTATGCATATAGGAACTGGAATATAGGGGAGAGGTGCAGGGGGTGAGAAAATTTACCAGAGAAAGAGTGGGGAGCAGAAAAGATGGATCTACTGAAATCCACTGCTGAGGGGAGCAGTGGGCGGGACAATAGCAGGCCTCATGTGGGTCAGCTTCTGGTCAGGGGCTCAAACCAGTACTGCAGTGTCTGTGAATAGCTACATAGTGCTGAGACTTAAACCCTTGTGCCACCAGAGAGGCCCTAGAATGAATTTCTTATTAAAAATAATGATAGGGGCCCTCCCTGGTGGCGCAGCGGGTTCAAGCACTGCACTGAGAAGCTAAAGCCACTTCTGCATGAGTTCGATTCCCGCCTGTCCCGGAGGTGACCATATGGCGCGGCAGACCTCTCCTGGCCCGCCCGCTGCTCCCCTCAGCAGTGTGCTTCGTAGATCTGCCTGTTCTGCTCCCCACTCTGTCTCTGGTGAAGCCTCTCACCGCCCCTGAGCCTCTGGCCTGTACCCCAGTTCTGTATGTACAAATAAATAAATCTTTAAAAAAAAATAATAATGATAGGAGGGAAAATGAGAGAGAAATCTGTTTCTAATTAAAAGAAAAAAAAAGGAACCAATGAGGAGATACAAGTAAATCCTCATGCCTATATCTATTACAAGTAATTTAAAATATCAATAAATGTCTAAAACCTTACATAAAGTGGAATTGATTACTATATAGAAATAAGATTGACACAGGACTTTTCAGCAGCAACATGAGATATAAAAAGACCATAGAGGGGTGTTTAGAAAAGTTACAGAAAACATAGAGCTTCTAATTTTATAGCCCGTCCAATTGTCACTCAAATAAAATGGCAGGATGTAAGACAATCTCAGGGCTATAAGGTCCCAGAGATTTTGCCACACAAAATCCCACATTATAAACACATTTGGATTAATTTCTTTCCACAAGAGGGAATGGACAACAAGAAATATTGCAAGAAATGTAACAAGGTAGTTTGATACCTTGATAAGTCTTATTTATATTTTACACAAAAACTAAAACTAAGAAGAAAATATTTTATCACTATCAGATACATCAATATCTACATATAGAGCAAAACACAATAGCTCAGAAATAAAAGTCTACATCTTTACATACTATCAGGAAATTCAGGAAAAATTCTAAAGATGAGAAAGTATGAGAGCCCTTGAATTTAAAGAAAAAAAATTTGATCTTCTCAACAGATGCCAAAACATTTTTAATATTTAACTCACATTACAATAAAAAGGAAAGGTATTAGGCAGAAAAGCAGATATTCTTAGCATGTTTACACATACATATGTGTGTATGTATTCAAATTTTAAAAGAATTTGCGATTATTAGATAAAAGGGAAGTGTTACCTTTAGCAAGTCAGTTCACTATGATCTGTACATAAAAGTCAGTTAAGTTTCTAAACACAGTTAACACATGATTATAAACATTACTAAAATAAGTCATGATTTATAACATATCAGAAGATCTGAAATATCTAGGAATAAATCTAACAGCAGATTTGCAAAAATGTCTACAGCGAACATTATTAAAAATTTTAACATCTTGGAAGTCCTAAATAAAGAAGTGCATCAAGTTTTTTGATAGAATAATTCAACGTTGTGAATATGCAAATATTTCCCCAAATAACTTATGAATTCATTGCACTTACAAACAAAACATGAGTAGGATTATTCTGGGTAATGAGTAGGATTATTCTGGGTAATCTTAGCAAAGGGCTAAGAATTACTAGGATATTTTTGAAAAACACAAGCAGTGAGAGGCTTTGCCTCTCACTATAATATGTTAGGACTTTTTAAAAAAATCACAGTTATTGAGGCAGCTTGGTATTAGTGCTGGAAAAAGACAAACTTTTCAGTGGAATAAAAACAAGAACAGAAAAGAGAAAAAGGTGCTTATGTGCTCCCTTGCTTTCCAGTTAAGAGAGGTGACATGTGGGCCCTCCCCTGGTGGCGCAGCAGGTTAAAGCACTGCACTAAGAGCTTAAGCCAATTCCACATGAGTTCGATACCCACCTGCCCGGGGGGAGATCCACATGGCATGGCAGACCTCTCTCCTAACCTGCCCGCTGCTCCCCTCAACAGTGTACTTCGTCAATCTGCCTGTTCTGCTCCCCACTCTGTCTCTGGTGAATCCTCACCCTCCACAAATCTGGCCTGTACCCCAGTTCTGTATGAATAAATAAATAAATTAAAAATAAATAAATAAAAGAGAAGTGACATGTTAGCTCTGTAGAGAATGGAGAGACTTTCACACTCCATGCAGAAGTCAACCTGAACCAGATTAAGGTTTAAAATGTCAGAATAAAACCTTACAATTCTCAGTGGAAATTATAAATATCACTTAGACCTTGAGGGAAGGATAATGTTCTTAAGCAAAGCACAGAAACATTCACTATAGAAAAAAAAAAAGAGTAGCAAATTTGATGATTATAGATTTTAAAAATGTGTTCTTAAGAAACTTATTGTTTTAAAAGATTTATTTATTTATGCATACAGAACTGGCGTACAGGCCAGAGGTGAGGGGCGGTGAGAGGATGCACCCCACCAGAGACAGAGTGGGGAGCAGAACAGGCAGACTGACAATGTACATTGCTGAGGGGAGCAACAGGCAAGCAGGAGAGGTCTGCTGTCCATGTGGGTCAGCTCTGGGGCAGGGATGGGCTGCAGTGGCTGCAGATGGCTTCACAGTGCTTTGCCTTAACCTGTTGCACCACCGGGAGGGCCCCTCAGAAAAACATTATTAAGTGAAAACTAAAGCCAGAACCTTGACATCGAGCTCCACATACTTTGTGTAAAGCTAAAAATACGTGTCTGTAATATTTTAGAAATACATATAGGTGTAGTTAATGGACAAGAAAGGGAGCACAGGACCTGATAAAGATGAGATTCAAGATGATGTTACCTGGGATGGAGACGAAGTCGAGGAGGGAGGGGAGATCACCGTCACTAGTGACGGCTCCACCTGGTGCCTGTGCCCATCGCCCAGCCCATCTACTTTTTGTTTGGGACAGCAAGACTGAGGATGTTTCTAATCTGGTTAGGAGTTAGTGGCAGAGGAGGAGAGGAGGGCAGGGGAGGAGAGGAGGGGAAGGCAGCGAGCTCATTTAACACTGAGCTCTGTCTTGGCATCTCAACAGAACAAAGTTCTCCGGCAGGCCTTTAAAAATATCTGCAGAGCATCACCAGATAACTCCTTTCCCAGACTCAGCTCTGGCTCACTGTCCTCATTAGGGAGAGTAAAGGAAGCGGGGCGCTGGGGATGCCTGTGGGACTACAGCCAGCAAGCGCAGACACCACCCCTGAACTGAGTGTTTAGGAAGCACACGCAGGAGGATGCTCTCCCTTGCTGGGGAAGATAAACCCCCGCAGCTTGTGTTTTCCCTTCCTCCTTCTCATCTTTCTCTTGCTTTTTTCTTTCTTACCCCCATTTTCTTTCTTCTAAATCCCCACATACCACTCACACTCCTCCGAAGGTGCAATTGTGCACGTTCCCTCCGGGAGAAGGAGAGTATTAAGTCTGTCCTTGTGACATCAGACTGCATGTTGTTTGGGCAATTTATATTTTATGGCACACATGTAAATTGCTATGTGGAATTTAATAACCCAGTTGAGCACCTTCAGTTGGAGCCAAATTGGCATTTATTTCCTGATTTCTGAAGGGGGTTTCTGGGCTTAAGGATGGGGAACTTCTTACAGATGGCAGCATTTTGATTTGAAAGATTTTTTTCTACCCAGAGATCAGTTCCAGACTTGCCCAGCTCATAGAGCTTGGGGGAAGAGAGGAGCGGAAGGTGGTAATTTGCTAAGAAAGGAAGGAAAAACAATAATATTTATTTGATTACATTTTCTCATGTTTGAGTAGGGGGTAAATTACAGGCCTAATGACTTCAGTGTTGAGGGTTCGCCTTGAACAAAGCTTCCTAAGATGTTGAGGGCTTTGGAGTTAAAGAGAACTCACCAAAGAAATAGTCCCTGCTGTCACCACTAGGTTGGATTTAGAGACAAGCATTTCCAAGAATCCTGCTTCATTCTGAACACTTTTTTCCAGCTCTTGTTACACTCACTACAGATGAGAAATAATAGTGGAAAAACTGTGGTTTATTAATGATGGACATAGCCACACCAAGCACTAGCATTTCAAAGACCTTTCAGTATTGGTCATTTTTAACCTTTATAGCAGCTTCGGGTCGTGATACTCTGAATCCCATTTTCTAAGTGAAGCAACTCAGATTGTCTCTCGTATATGATTTCCTAGTTATTTAGACTTGGGTTTTCTTTTCTTTTCTTTTTTTTTAAGATAGTATTTACTTATGCATACAGAACTGGGGTATAGGCCAGAGGTACAGGGGTGGTGAGAGGCTTCACCAGAGACAGAGTGGGGAGCAGAACAGGCAGATCAAGAAAGTGCACTGCTGAGGGGAGCAGCGGTGGATCAGGAGAGGTCTGCCAGGCCTAGACTTGGGTTTTATACAAGTGCCGCCTCATAGCAGATACCAAGCACTGAAATCCCCAACCTTACAGCAGGAACCCCAGGCTCTTCTTTTACAAGATTCTGTAATCCCAGAAAAGACAAAGCACCATGAGCCAGACCATGCATCTGCGCTAGGAAGGCCGCCCGCTAGGAAGGAGCTCTATATGGCCCACAGTCTGGCCCAGGCGCCTCCAAGACTCTTGCTGTTTCCTTCCCCTGGCTCACTTCAGCCCTGCTGGCTGGTCTTGGAATCTGTTCCTTGGAAGAACAGAAGCATTGAGGATTGGCCAACTTGGATTCACAAATCCAGATCACTTACCAGGGGTGTGATTGCAGATGGATTACTTGCCACTTCAAATTTTACATTCCTCACCCTTAATTTAAGGAAAAGAATATCTAGCTTCCCTGGTGTGCAGATCAAATGCAGCAGCAGGTGAAGGGTGAGCAAGCTAGGCTCCCAGCTCAGGAAAAGCCTGCCGGCCTGATGGTGTTTGTGATACTGCTCAGCTCTGTTTGTGACATATGACTTTGTCTTCATGAATGGCTGGGTTTCTCACTCTCTCTTTTAGGGAATAATAGTGAGAGTATGTGGGAAGGAGAGAGGGGAAGGAAGGAAAGAAAATAGAAAGGAAGGAAGGAAAACCTGTTTCCAGATCTGCTTGGCATTTCCTCTAAGGCAGAGGCAGAAAGGAGACCTCTCCTCTTTCTGCAAAGCCTAATAACGGTGCTGGGAGGTAACTGCGGTGATAAAAGGAGCACTAGATTTGAAAAATTCTTGTGGCTCCAAATCCCATCTTTTTCTCTTCGTATTTGTGTAATCATGAGACATTTCCTTGACCTCTCTGAGTCATATGAGTAATACCTGCTCTGTCTACTTTATGGTGTTGAAGGTATTCAAAAGATACTAGACTTGTAGCAAAGATTTTTTAATAATTAAGCTGTATGATTGCCTGCTATTGCAATTATTTATATTCTTTTCTGCAGAATATATTTCTCTACCAAGAAGACTCATACTTAAAAAAAAAATTCTATCTCAAATAGACCAGATGATTCTTTGTTAGTAGAAGGTCAGGAATATTGGATTTGGAGGGGTCTTAGTCATTGGGAATCACTGGGAGATATTGGGGGGGGGTTCTAATTTGGGGGACTAACAAGAATAAGATTATTTGCTTCCTCCATCCCAGGAGGAGATAAATGCTTTCCAAACACAGCTAACAACCTTCAAATAAATGGCTTCTAGTGAGCAGGTATTTGTAAAAGGTTAATTGAAGGTACAATCCACATTTTCATGAAATCTCAACCCAGGGACATGATTGTACTTGGCTCAATCCACCAAGTTTTCATCTGCCTTCTGCTTGCACTCAACTGATGATAAAATGCCATCTCTCTATTACGGCATTCGACCTTTAAATGGCAAAGAGCCGCTCTGTCATCAGATAGAGTCATGAGAAGCCATAAAGGAGGAGACGGAGTTAGAATACTAAAGCATCTGAAATCAGCACAGAGCATTATAAAGCAAGTGTGGCTTCCAGTGAGCGCTCAGAGGAAGACAGGGCTTCCAAACTCCCCTCCCCTTCACTGCAATGCCCTAGGTGGTTTATTGAGAGTTGGGTCAGCACCAATTTATAGCCTCCCCTTTTCTAATTTAGACTTAAAACTCTTTTTTAAAAAATGACACCATCCTTTTCATCTATTTCTTCCAAGATTTAAATAATAGCAACATACACCTGATTGCCAGTTGTATATAATGTGTGGCACTCTCTCTTTGGGTTATTTTAAATGACTTCCATCATAGACACTGAAAAACCTCCAGTGCTTGGACATTCTCTGTAAGATCCTGTCAGGCAGGCTCACCAGCAGGCAGGGTAAGCAGGAGTTAACACACATCTCTGCCATCAAATTGCTGGGTGATTCTGCCAAGCCACTTAACCTGTCTGTGCCTCACTCCCAGAGCTATAAGGTGAGAGAGTATAATAGCATCGCCTCACCTCCTAATGGGCGTGTTTGCAGGAATAACTAATGTTACACCTTGTAAATTACATGGGCAACCAGGAAACATGGCATGAAACCTTCATCCTAACTTTTCATCCGGGATGACGGAGAGGAGAAGGAACATCAGAGAAGAGAAATGTGGGGAGGCTGACAGGCAGGTGGAACAGAACACAGCATTTCGGTGTCCTGCTCAGAACAGCCCACATTCGTCAGTACTTCTGCACACCAGAAATCAATATATAATATCTCTGGCATGAAAGGCATACTATGTCGTACATAAAAGGAGAATGCAATCGATCAATCTGGCAATTTTAGCTTCCTAATTCAAGCTGGGTTCCCTGACATCTCAGAATTCAAAAACGACAACTGTCTTTATTATTTGTGAGTTCATCTTGCTATTTCAAGCCACTGTCACCCTTTTTGCCACCCTTTACACTAATCTTCACGATAGGGAGGTGTCAACAAAAGGGACATCTTGGGGAATCGCAAGCTTCTTATCAAGTCAGTATCTTTAGGAACTTTGTTGTGGCCCTGGTGGTTTCATTTATACCTGTGCCTTATAGCATCTTCAAGTCAATATTTAAACATGCATCTGATAAGTACACAAAAGTTAGACAGGAATTAAGGAGATGCAGAATGATAAGAAAAGGAGCTTATCCTCAAAAATCAGAAATAAGGCTACAGGCATGGGACAATTCAGATATAAAATACAGTTCTAAGTAAGTCAAGGTCGTGGTATGGTTGCTAATCTGTAGGGTTTGGGAGGTGGGGAATTGTCAGGACAGCCTTTACCAGTGAATGAAATTGGGTTGGGGGCTGATACGGGAGATGGTGAAGAGACCACTCCTAGGACCACAGCATGAACACCAGTAAAGTAGGGAAAAGCTCAGCATGACAGCAGGGTGACTACTGTGTCTGAAGTTGGTCTGGAGTATGTGCTGGGGACAATGGTGTTGGTTGGCCAGAACCAAGATTCTGAGGGAAATTGACAGCTATGTTGACTGTCTTATTTTATATAAAACATTTAGTTGAAGGAAGTTTTTTTTTTTTTTCTGTACTAAAATGTATGGAAATTATAACAGCCATCTGTGACTCAAGTTTATTTTACCTAACTTCCTAATGAATTTTGATGTTTTGACAGATTTACACAAGTCAAACTTTCAGCTAAGTGGGTTTTTGTTCCCTTTCCTGCAGGGCTACTTCATGGTAGCACCATCATGAGAAAACCACGCCTCTAAAAGTATTGTTAAAATACCACTGAGATGTCAAAAAGAGTGTACGATAGGCGAATCCCAAATTCTGCAGTTATACAGATGACAACATTTACACAGAGCAGGAAAATGCCTATTTGCAGTATAATTTCAGCGATTTTGAAATGTGCCCGAAGTGTCAAAGTAGACAGTTCTCCCTCATCTTCTGGCAGACTGAAATTCCACCAACAGCACTTAATCCCTTTAGTTTAAGGCATTGATCCCTGTTAAAATGTCTATATCCATGGAAGCGGTAATAATTTAAGCTGTCCCCTCAAGCTACTGTCCCATCTTTTTGTCCCTTTCACTGTATACTTCTTAATTAAGTGGTCTACCCTGACAGCCCCCATTTCCTTACCACCCACTTTCTCCTTAATCTCATAAAATCTAACTTCTGTCCCCATCTCTGAACAGAAACCATTCTCCCTGAGGTCACCAAAGATCTAATAATCACCAACTTTTCCTCATCATTTTTAACCCTTTTCTGGAAACGCTTCTTCCTCAGCTGTTCAGATGTGATGACTGTGAGTCTCCTCTAGACACGCCAGTGAATTCTCTCGGTGACCTTTAATGGTTTTTCTTCCTTCTCTCAGATTGCTAATATTTGTAAGTTGTTCTACAGGTCACTATACATGTTCATCTCTTTTATTTTCAAAACTTTATGAGATAGGTATATTATCAGTCTATAAAGGATGAGAAAATTAAGGCTCAGAGTGTTCCTAATAAGAAGTAAATTTGGGGGGTTAACCTAGGCGTCCTGGGTCTAAGTTCATGCTCTAAATGTGGATATATCTTAGTGGCTTTTCTCAGTCTTCTCTTTTCTCTGCTCTCCTTTACAACAAATGCTATTGCCTCCATCCTTTGAACTTTTCATTCAACATGAGGGAAGCTGTGCTCCAGGATCTTGAAAATCAGAATTTAGACTACGACCAACACATCTCTAGCCACAACCCAAAAGCACAGGAAGGCAGAATGAGGAAAGTTTGAGCTATAGGTTAGAATCATTAACTTTTATTCTCATTAGTCTTATAATGATGGACAAAGTCATTTGTCCTTTTTAGCCTTAAAAGTACAAGTTCTTGCACTTACCTGAAAAGAGAGGGAAGGTATTGAATGAAAGACATCTTCTGTGAATCCTCATTCCCATGCATCTGCACTTCCATAAATCTTCAATTCCATAAACCCATGAATACTCATGTCCATAAACTCTCACATCCATGAACACTTACTTCCATGAACACTCACTTCCATGAACACTCACGTCCATGAACACAGACTTTCATGAACACTCATTTCCATGAACACTCACATCCATGAACACTCACTCCCATGAATATTCATGTCCATAGTGCATCCACCATTAGTAGCTCATGATACGATCTGCAGCTTGTCAGTTGTTAGAGTTGCTAGATCAGAGAGTCTGGATTGTAATGTACCGCCTTTGGTGTCACTCTGGAATGGATCCAGAGACCTCTCCAGTATTTCTACTTTAGAATCATATTTCCGATCAATTTTTTTTTTTTTTGTCTCAGTGCATCCTGTTAGTAGGAACATGGTGTTGTCATAATATCCATTATGTGTATGTAACAGGCAATGCTATTTAAACTCCCACTAAACACCTGATATATAATTATGGG
>NW_004567118.1:23962646-23963833 GCF_000260355.1 Condylura cristata | reverse complement strand
ACTCTGTCTCTGGTGAATCTTCTCACCATCCCTGCACCTCTGGCCTGTACCCAATTTACCTATTATGTATGAATAGATAAATAAATCTTTTAAAAAATATTATGACAAATGGCTCTTCTTTCTTTCTTTCTTATTCCATTCCCACACTCAGCCAAATTTTGCAAATAGCCCTGTCATTTAACCATAGGTTCTTGGGCAGGGAATTGTAGCCCTGGTTTTCCAATAGGTAATAAAAAAAAAAAAATACTTCCATAAAAAAGGCTATTGATAAACATGAAAGACATGGTCTTTAAAAAGACATATTTCTAGGCCAAACTTAAAGAAATGAGAATATGTAGGTACAAGTAGGTAGCTTTTTCCTTGATCTTTAAGCAGCCCTGTTGGTGCTAAAATTCCCGGCTGAACAGCCTTTTGTAGCCTCCCTGGTCCCTCCGGCTCTCTGCAGTGAGAGCCACTTTGTTGTCCCTCTCTTGTTCTCTGTCTCGCTCTGATTCCTCAGAAGCTTTTATCCTCTGCCTCCTTTCAAAACTCAACTTTTCTCTTTCATGCAACTTGGCAGAAGCCCCAAAAGGCTGAAGATTATGGTCTTTCTCTGTATCTGTGTGTGAATCTTTGTAATTAGATTCCCAATCAGAAAGGAGTAATTTTCTTTACACCTAAGCCCTGAAGCTCCCCTCTAAAATTTACAACTTGCTTCTGACTCAACCTGCTTTAAGTTCCTAACTTACTAAATTCCTAGCCTTCAATATCATAATTACTTTTAAAGCATATTTAGTTAGAATATACAGATACTAAAAAAAAAAAGGCAAATGAAATGTTTGTCAATAGTCTTATTCTATTATGTACAGGTAAAAGAACAAATGTCAGCTCCATATAGTCTTAGTATCCCTGAATCACAAGTCTATTGAAAGATGGGTGGTGTCTGCATTAAATTCTCTTTTGGCTGTGAGTCAAAATTAAATTTTGAATCTAAACAAAGCAAGCAGTGAGGTCCTGCATCAGGCCCTGGGGTGGGAGGGGTATATGTGAACGATACATAACCTTTCTATATACTCAGATCAGTGAGCTACAAAGCAGAATTTTAAGAAAAGTAAATAACATAGAAACTTACTGGGGACTCAGGGACAACTTCATGAAGGAAGCAGTAATTATGCTGTACTTTAAATGACAGAGGGAATGTCGATAAG
>NW_004567118.1:23959197-23961251 GCF_000260355.1 Condylura cristata | reverse complement strand
CTCCTCACAGTTTGGATCCTACACATCAAAACACAGAATATTTTACTTGGTACTAATCCTTCTCCATCCTAATTCTTGAAGGTAACCCTTCATGTACAGCTTAACAAAATGAGCATAAGGGGAGAAGCAGGATTGACAAACCTGAAGGATGGGAATAGTTGGAAGCTTATGGGAATATTTGCATATGGCGACACAGCCCACTTAACTTGATGAACATCAAAGACCGACTGTGGAATGTCTGTTATTTCAAGGCCATAATGAATATCTTTCAGGATACCTGATTTCAACACTCATTTATTCATTAAATACAATATGAAGCCTCCTACCAAGTGTGAGATATTGAGCTGACTGCAAGAATAGGTCATCTTTTATTTTATGTAGGAAGTTGAGATGTTTATGATGCAGAACCTGGACATAGAGCCATACCCTAGGTGCAACTTCCTTTAATAAAAACTCATAAGGGGCAGGGTTTTATAAGTACATTAGATCTTAGTGGCCAAAAAGAATGATAATCTCTGCATGCAAATGAGAAATTTTGCTATTTAAAAAAAGTTACTTTAAATAAATCTTATTGGATATGAACAGTTTAGAGACCCCTGGACTCAAGGGACACACAGGAAGATTGCAGGTCAAAGAGGGGCAAGATGAAATATTCTGAGTACCACTCCTCTCCATGCCCCCCCATCCCAATGAAACAAAAGGAGCACCCTGACACATTCCGAATTCAGATTGCACATTGGCCAGCAGGTGGAATTATCATAGAGTTATCCCCTCATGTTGAGAAAAATGCACCATATGAGACATAGTCTTAATTATTGGGTAGATCCAGTGAAACACCTTTTTTTTTTTAAGATTTATTTATTTGTGCACACAAGAAATGAGGTACAGGCCAGAGGTGTGGGAGTGAGAGGATTCACCCGAGACAGAGTGGGGAGCAGAACAGGCAGATGCACTAAAATACACTGCTGAGGAAAGCAGTGGGCAAGAGAGGAGAAGCCGGCCAAATCATATAGATCACCTCCCTGGCAGGGGATTGAGCTCATCCTGCAGTAGCTGTAGATAGTTTCATAGTGCTGTGCTTAACCAGTTGCTCCACCAGGAAGGGCCCTTCTGTGGAATTTTACTTCACCTGTGGATCTTGGAATAAAGTATTGCAAATATTTTGCTTTATTTTCTGTGTGTGTGTGCGTGCTGGAGTAGGCAGTAGTAAGTGCAACATCTGAAAAACTAAGGATGATTCTCTGGGTGAAATATTCTTTTCATCATAACAAGATGGCAAAATACATAACTGTAAGACAAAACCCTATTACCCTCTCTTTCTAGCTAAAAATGCCCTTTATTCCTTATTAAATGTCTCTCTGCATAAATTGTAGACTGTTGTTACAAAACATTAAGGTATTAATTCTACAGTTGTACCAAAAGGAAGATCATTTAAGAGCCTGAATGGACTGGACTTCAGAAATTATTTTACTTTTTCAGTGATGGGTCTAGGGGCATGAGAAATTTCTTTTACACACACATTGGTTTTGAGGGAGCAGTTAGAAATTGTAATCGCAGTTTATTCTTTGGTGAAGAAATTGTGGTTATAAACAATTGTATCTGTAACTTATTGAGGCATCAAAGACAAGTTCTCCCTCTAGCTCATGGTAAATGTATATATACAGATATATCTCTCACAATACTATGCAAGCATGATCTCCAAACAAAGAGAATTTACACAGGGAAATTATAGGCCAGACATTCTGCCCCTTGTTATAGACATGAAGACTATTTTCTGTGAAAAAACTTGTGGGTTTCCTGTCTTGCCTCATAACAATGTAAAGTCTTCATGTCTGTTAGCTGCTTGTTTTCTAAAGAAGAAAAAATAATTACATAGTTAAATTAAAGATTATTGATCTCCAGAGGGCATTTTTGGGTCTAATATTATTTTTTTGGACATGAGAGTGTTTATAAATAAGAAACATGTTTAATTATCAAATCTGCATTTTCTAATCCTCAGGAAACACTTTCATTTTTGGAAATAAGGTATATTTCCTAGTATCCTGAAACTCATT
>NW_004567118.1:23816517-23957787 GCF_000260355.1 Condylura cristata | reverse complement strand
GTTGTACCACCGGGGAGGGCCCTATATCTTATAATATAATAAAAACCATATATGACAAACCCACAGTTAGTATCATTCTGAATGGCAAAAAACTGAAAGCCTTTCTGCTAAGCTCTGATGCAACCCAAGGATGTCCACTCTCACTATTACTATTCAACACAGTATCTGATGTCTTAGCTAGAGTGATTAGGAGAGAGACAGCAATAAAAGGAATCCAAATAGGGAAAGAAGTATAGTTACAATTATTTGTAGATGATTACTATATTATACATATTATATAGATCCATAATATATAGATATTTTAATATACATAAAGACCCCCAAAGACTCCATGTTAAAATATATCAATACAAAAACCAGTTCAGCAAAGTGGTAGGATATAAAATCAACACACAAAAAGCAGTTGCCTTCCTGAATACAAAAAATGAACTAGAAAAAGAAGAAATTAAGAAAGCCAACCCTTTTCCAAGCTTACTAAAAGAAAAAATAAGTAAATAAATACCTGGGAATAAACTTAACAAAGGTGGTGAAGGACCTATATAAGGAAAACCACAAAATATTATGAAAAGAAATAGAAAACATAAAAAAGAAATAGAAAACATAAAAAAAACATAAATAGAAAACATAAAAAACATAAAAAAAAAACCAACATTAACTTATTCCCTGCTCATGGATAGGAAACATTAACATTGTCAAAATGGCTATCCTATCAAAAGCAACTTAAAGAGTCAATGCCATCCCAATGTTGTTCTTCAAAGAAATAGAACAAAGATTACTAAAATTCACAGGGGATAACAAAAACAAAATAAATAGCCAAAGCTTTTATCACTGAAAGGGGAGAAGATGGAGGCTTCATACTTCTGAATTTCAAGCTTATTAAAATAGCAAGGCACTAGAGCAAAAATGTATACAGAGATCAGTGGAATATAATTGACAGACCAAAATAAAATCACCCATTATGGACAACTGATCTGTGACAAAGGAACAGAGAATATAAATTGGAACAAGGAAAACCTTGTTGTGGTGTTGGAAGTGTCACATGCAAAAGAATGAAGATTAACCATTATATCACACCATACACGAAAATCAATTCAAGATGGATAGAAGACTTGGGTATCAGACCTGAAACCATAAAATATAGAAGAAAACAGGCCAAAAAGCACTCCATGACACAATGCTCAGAAACATCTTTTTGTTTTTTAAAGATTTATTCATTTATGCATACAGAACTGGGTTACAGGCCAGAGGTTCAGGGGCGGTGAGAGGCTTCACCAGAGACAGAGTGGGGAGCAGAACAGGCTGACTGATGAAGTACACTGCTGAGGGGAGCAGTGGCTCAGACCTCAGAAGAGGTCTGCCGCGCCATGTGGATCACCTTGGGGGTGGGGATCGAACTCATGCTGAAGTGGCTTTAGCTTCTTAGTGCTGTGTTTTAACCTGCTGCACTACCAAGGAGGGCCCAAGTTCAGAAACATCTTTATGGATTCATCTGTAGCAGCAAGGAAAACAAAGGAGAAAATAAACTGGACTAAAAGTCTTTTGTAAAGAGAAAAAGACAGTAACCAAGACAAAGAGACACCCTACCGAAGAGGAGAAAGTATTTGTACACCATATATCTGACAAAGAACTAGTATCAAATATCTACAGAGAGTTCCCACAACTCAACAAAAGGAAAACAAACAACACAATTAAAAAAAAAATGGACAGAACTAAATAGACACTTCTCCAAAGAAGACATACAATTGCCAGTGGGCACATGAAAATATTCATCACTTACCATGAGGGAAATGCAAAAGAAAACCACAATGAGATACTACTCCACACCTGTGAGAATAGCACAAATTGGGGGGCAGGGGGAGAGAGAAATAAAAAGTCCTAATGAGCATTTGGAGAATAAGCAGCCCTCTTACATTGTTGGTAGGAATACAGACAGGCCTAGCCTCTATGAAAACAAGTGTGGAGATTCCTTCAAAGACTAACAATACTTCTACCACATAACTAAGCAATTCTACACCTAGGAATCTGCTCAAAGGACACCAAAACACTAATTGTAAAGGAAACCTGCATAAACCCTATATTTATAGTAGAGCTATTTACAATAGCCAAGATATAGAAATAACTTAAATGTCCCAAAATAGATGAGTGGATCAAGAAGATGTGGCATATATAGATACAACTGAATACTACTCAGTGATCAAAAACGATAAACTCATGCCATTTATTGCAACATGGATGGAGCTGGAAGGGATTACCCTTAAATGAAGGGGAAAGATAAATACCAGATGGTGTCACTTATATGTGGAATATAGAGAAAGCAAACAGAGGATCAGACAAAGATAAACTTTAAAGCTGATCCTTGAAAGCACACCATAGATCTGAGGCATGAGGAGGGGCAGGGGAGTGAAAGTGGAAAGTTGAAAATGAGGGACAAGAGCCCAGTGGATTATGGTGGACCATGGGTTCTTCGGTGATGGGAAAATTGTGGTGAGCGCACCTAAGTGTGAAAATACAGACAAGGAAATAAAATAATGATACATCAGTAATTAAAAAGAGAATGATATGGGTGGGGGAAGCTTGTAAAAGGCATTGATGATAGAAACAACCATGGTCATGTCTGTGAGTTTTTTAAAAAAAAATACTGAGTTAAAGTACTTGGCAAGGAAGAAAAAGGAAATAAAGAAAACGAAGATTTCTTAGTGGAGGCCCCACCCCCAAAGCAAAACCTGAAATTAGGACTAGTTGATAGGCAGTTTTTTTTTTTTAAAGATTTATTTATTTTTGCATACAGAACTGGGGTACAGGCCAGAGGCTCAGGGGCGGTGAGAGGCTTCACCAGAGACAGAGTGGGGAGCAGAACAGGCAGAACGATGAAGTACACTGCTGAGGGGAGCAGCGGGCGGGTCAGGAGAGGTCTGGCTCGCCATGTGGTCACTTCCCGGGCAGGCAGGGATCGAACTCATGCGAAAGCGGCTTTAGATTCTCAGTGCTGTGCTTTAACCCGCTGCGCCACCAGGGAGGGCCGATAGGCAGTTTCTTTGAAGAATTTTCTAGGGAACTGCAGTAGGAGATGGGAATGGGTGAAATGGGGTGATGGGGAGTCAATTTGAGGATGTTTTATTTACATGATTATCATCCCAGCCCCACCAGGCAACTCTCTGGAGAGCCCTGAAGCACGTACCCTGCAACTGTCCACCTGAGGAATGGGAGAGGGAGTGTGAGCTGATGGTTTCTAACCATCCCGCTTTAGCTAGAGGGCATTAGCTGCTTCATGAGTCCAAATTTATGCCTGCATCAAAATACTGAGTGTATTCCTGGAGATATCCCACGTGGTGGCAACAGAGACACCCCAAGGGAAAGGGAGGAAAGATGCATAGAACAGCTGAGATGCACTGCTATCAGATTACAGCTGTGTGCAGCTGGTTGCCACAACAATACTGGAATAAAATGGTGAATCAATATGACTTAAGACTGGTTACAGATGTCTGATCAAAGTTCAGATAGGAAACAAAACAAAGTTCAGATAGGAAGTGAATACAAATGTGTCAGAATCCACAACAAATGCAAACAGGCTCTGCTCTTTAGTGGAAAGGAATAAATCACCAGTTTAGATTCGAATATTCATGTTTGTTCTCTGTTATTTACAAGAGACACTGAACCTTGTAACAAAGACATACTCCCTGAAATTGGTATCATTGGCACAGCCTTTCTCCAGGGAGGCTGCTGTCCTCTGCAGGCCCTGCAAGATCTAGTTGCTGGCAATCTTGGGTCACCTCTTCCCTGTGGGAAGAGAAATTAGAGATCCTACTTTACAACACTGAGGAAATTGAGGCATAGGAAGACAAAGGAAGCTGTTCACGCTATAGAGGTAGACAGGGGACAAAATGCTAGATCTATGACTTCCACATTCATTTCTCTCCTCTATACCAAAGAGGTTGACCAACCTTTTTTTAAGATTTATTTATTTCTGCATACAGAACTGGGGTACAGGCCAGAGGAACAGGGACAGTGAGAGGATTCACCAGAGACAGAGTGGGGAGCAGAACAGGCTGACAAAGTACACTGCTGAGGGGAGCAGCGGGCGGGTCAGGAGAGGTCTGCTGTGCTATGTGGGTCACCTCTGGGTTGGGGGTCAAACTCATGCTGAAGTGGCTTCTGCTTCTTAGTGCTGTGCTTTAAGCCACTGCGCTACCAGGGAAGGCCCTGACCAACATTTTTATGGAAGTGGTGCGATACTTTCACCTTTGCAGGTCAGTAGTTCTCTGTTGCTACCACCACAAACCTGCCATTGCAACACAAAAGCAATCATAACCAAGGTTAGTGCATGGCCAGGACTACATTTCAGTGCTTTTTTATTTATAAAAAACTGCCACATGTGGCCCACAGGCAATAATTGGCTGACTCTTGAGTGACACCTTGAATTATTTCTCAGTTTTCCCCCCAAATAATCAGGCAACAGCGTTCAGATCACACAATCAAGAGAAAATCGGCTTTGCATCTTCAATGACAATCAGTTCTCATCTCAGCAAATGAGAGCACTGTACCCACCTCGCTCCAAGCCCACCACACTACAGCAAAAGGAGGAAAACTGGAAAGGGTTGCTGACGGTTCTTTTCCGACAGCCATTGAGCCATACTTTTATTGCCACGTTCTCTGAAATTCCTTGGCAGGGCATAGTCCTGGTGGTCTTCCATATGGGGAGGTTGCAGTGCAAAGAAGGCGTGTCACCTCAGTTAATATCACTCATTTTGGTAGTAAACTTCCCAGACCCCACCCACCCGCTCCTCAGAGAAGTCCCTGACCCTTGTGAAGTCTGTTTTTCTGCATTCTACACAAATACAAAAGACACCATCCAAAGCGAAGAGAATATATATACATTTTTTCCTCTTTCACATTTGCCCAACAGGATGGAAACTTCCTCTTTTGTCATATATATATTTTCCAATAGTTCTACAAGGATCATCGGTTTCTTTTTTAAGACAGAAGAGGAGAAAGAAGGAGGGAGAGAAATCAGTACAGCTAAGTACTTTGTTCTCCTCCTTCCATGATCCCCTCTCCCTCTGGACATGACAAAGATGGTTTATGCTTGTTAAAATATAAAACTTGGCACTCTCAAAGTGAAAAAAAGGACAGAATTTAATTTGTCCTTTGTAGTTCCTTTTTTTTATCCCTTTTGGTAACATTTCATTAACTCTGCTTTTCTCAAAAGTCACAGTGTATTATTCTTTGTTTTTGAAAAAACAAAACAAAACAAAGCAAAACCCAAAGCTAACAGCCTTTCTACAAAGAACAATAAGAAATGAATAGCCAAGGCTTGCAGTGATGATTATTATTATGAATCTTTGTGAGAAAATGTCATTGGGACTCTGCCATGGAATTGAATTCCTCTTCCAAATTTTATTGGCACTTATTGGGTCTGACAGTTTGATGAGAGAATTGTGGATTATTTAGAAGCTCTTCCATCAGTGATCGGATCCAGTTTGATAAAAAGCATTTATTGAGTGCTAGTTACAGCCTCAGTAACTGTGAGGAGGAAGGAGAAAAATTAAACCTGTTGTCTTCCTTCCAGAAGGAGAGGAAAGAAGACATTCATGAAAGACATTCATCTTTTTATTCATTTAACAAGGATTTAGTCCTCACTTGTTGTACAAAGAAAAAAGAAGTACACATTATTGCAATGAAGACTTATTTGAATGAAGTTTCTCAACAGGGATGTGGAAATAGTGAGGAAATTCTTCCTGAGGGATGAAACTGGGCTACAATCTGAGAAAGGAAAGAGAGTGGCTGATATAGTCACCTCTGAGACTGTGACATCAAAATAAAAGTCAAAAGACACAAATGGATTTTCTTCTTTGCATGCCTCGATTTTTCCAGAAAAAAATTAAATTCCCAGCTTAAAAAAGATTACTCCTGCCTACACACTGCTTTTAAGGCTTGCTCTCCTCTCTTCTTTTTCATGTCCTTTGATACTAAAATATTCAATCTTAATAACATTTCAATTCATACCTATATAACTTTATTCCCTGGTACCCTAAATCTGCTATAATTTTCTATTTCTTTTTACTTAAAGATGTATTTATTTATGCACACGAGAGCTGAGTAGAGGCCAGAGTTGTGGGGTGAGAGGATTAACCAGAGACAGAGTGGGGAGCAGAACAGACAGACTGAAATACACTGCTAAGGGGAGCAGCAGGCAAGACAGGAAAGGTCTGCCGCACCGTGTGGGTCACCTCCAGGGCTGGGGGTCAAGCTCACGCTGTGTATCGTGTCTGTCCATAGCTTCATAGAGCTGAGACTTAACCCCGTCCACCACCAGGGAGGTCCTTAATTTTTCTATTTCTACCATACTTCCCTGTCTCTTTCTAACAGTCTATAATATGTATTTGTCTATTTTGTTTATTATCAATAATAAAATCAAATCCACCAGGATGCCATTGCATGAGAAAGAGTTTTGTCTGTTTTGTTAGCCATGTCTAGTACATAGTGGGTACTCAAATACATTTTGATAGTGCTAACTAGTGTAGCTAGTGATTCACACAACAGAAGAGTTCACTCTAGGGCCAGAGATGAGAAGAGCCTTAATAGATGGGGTGGTGTCAGAGAGGCAGGCATCTCTGTGAGCCATAGCCCTCAGAAAGGAGGAACTGTCCCAGGGAAAGTCAGGGAACTGAGCATAAGTGTGTCTATCAACATGTCCTCACCTACGACTATGAACCATGTAAATGGATTTGACTATCAAATGCCAGTCAAGACCAATGGAAGCATCCTGCCAGTTGACAGTCTCTCCATCTGGATAGTCAAGGGTAAGATTTAAAAAAACACTTTCACAAAATTAAAATACATATCGCAAAATATCATAACCAATCTTATGACATTTACTAAAGACAAAAGATAAACATCGTTGAGCTTTCCAGTCTGCAGACAACAGACAACTCCAATACTGGAAAACAAAATGGGTCAAAGAAGGGAATTTCGGCAAAACACATGAGATAGAAAGTTCAGTGATCAGTAGCCAAAGGAATATGAATATTTGAAATCATGATTTTTTTTTCTATAGTCAGATTTTAAAAAATGGGGATTGCAAAAGTGATGGCCAGAAAGGTGGTGCCATGTTATACACACATGGCCTTTATTCAAGGAAATCATTAAATAGTTGAGGAAACCATTAATATTGACTGCAGCTTTGTTTAAAATGGATACCAGGTACATTCATACTTTATCAGCTGTCACAATGGAAAATCTCATGTGACCTGTTGTCATTCTTGTATTTGAATTCCAGCTCCTGCTCTTCCAACCTGGGTGGCTTTGGATATGTTAATCCTTCCACACATTCTATGGAAAGGGGCCATGAGAGAGCATGTAATTCTTTAAGAGAGATAAGAGATTTACTGCGAGAGCACATTAGAGGTTCCCTTGGTAAAGGCGTCAATAGAGGTACACTTGAGAGAGCACGCAGAGAGAACTCTGGAATTTGAGGCAAGGAGATCCCCTGATCATGTATGTGATTATATGACTTTGTAAAGATCACTTTCAGAGATTTGGCCAAAAGAGGAGACCCTAGAGAATGCCTTAGTTGGGAAAGTATCATCAAAATTAGGCATTGGCCATGAAGCTGTTGAAAAATTTGGTCCTTTCTCACTTGAATTCTGTCCTCATTGCCTTTCCTGTCAATGTTGATAAACAATCAGGCTGGAGAATGAGAGCTGTATGGGCATGAGAGGAACATACAGAGATGTTGGAATGATCCAGAGTTATTGTATTATTTGTGCAAAAACTCATCTCACTTTCTTTGATTGGAATCATCAAGGCAGCCGCCATTCAGTTTCACCTCACAAGGGATAACAACCAAAGTAATTTGCCAGTTCTAGCAAAACACATGCTTGTTCTTTTTTCACGTTTGTTTTCTTTTTTAAGTACTTAGCAAGCAAGAATTAACTTTTAATACTTTTCGATCCCTGTACAGTGATCAGAAGTGCTAGCAGTGGCTCCAGCAGTGGTCAGAGAGAACTTATGGATCTTTTCCTGCCAAGGGAGTGTCAGCATATGGTTAGTCAGCCAGTGTCAGAACTCCAAGTTGAGAAGTGTGTGTGTGTGTGTGTGTGTGTGTGTCGGGGTGCAGGCGGTAAGAGAGGGAGGGAGGAAGGAGTTAGTAAAGAGAGAGTGAAAGAAAGAGCCGCAGAAGGAAAACTGTGTGTAAGGCCAACTTTAGAAGTCAACAGAGCCACTTCCTGTAGCTCTAGGTCCCCCTGTAGTTATCGCACACAGAGAACAATATTCAGTAGTCTTTTTGATCAGTTGCTGAGGCTTCAAAATGCGCCTTTGAAACAAGAAACAGCATCTGGAGAAAATGACTTCCAGCCCACCCAAAGGCCCCACAGGCTGAACGCGCACAGCTCTGGAGTCGGATGTCCTAACTCGCCATGTCACTGCCTTACTTGCTTCTCCCGGGTGAGCCCCCATGAAGCAGCCGGCCTAGGATGCCCCAGAGCACTGAATCTATTTCAGCAGACTTTGTTGCACAGAAGAGAATATGGTTTCTATGTTTCTGCTCTGGGGTTTCTGGATTCAATTAAGGGAATACGGGGAGCCAGGTACAAATTAAATTACTCCTTACCACAACTCCAGTTTCCCTGTCTCCTCATTCTTCTCTCTCCTCCTCCTTCACTCACCTCCTACATCGTGTAGGGGCAACTTGGGAAGCATGTAAGTTAAGATTAGGTTGGCTGCAAGTGATAAAGGGGATTAAAAATTTAGAATCTGTCTCTACCCAGGGAATTTCATACAAGCCATCCATAGGAACCCATGGATGGAACCTCATTCTCATGATCAAGTTCATCATATCTGAAGTTCTAGGCATCACGATGGAAGGAGAGCAAGAAAAAATGTCATTGTCTGCAATCTATTAAAGCAGCATAGAAGCTCACTCACATATCATTGACCAGAATATAAACATGTTTTTTTATACTAAAATGTAAGGAAAACTGGGAAAGGAAGACTCAGTCAAAAATGCAAGATAATCTAAGAAAGGAAAGGGAAGGAAGGAAGGGAGGAATGAAAGAAGGACTGGGAGAGGGAGGGAAGGAAGGCGGGAGGAAGTAAAGAAAGAATTCTATGTGACAGTTGGCCGATATTATTAATTTGTCTGAAAGATAACTATGCACAGAATAGCATGCCCCTTCTTGGGCAGTAAAAAAAAGTTTCAACTATTTGCTACCTCAAAATTTAAGATCTCTAGTCCTCTACTGTCTCCAGGTACTGCTTCTTAGAGCCCAGCAACCTTGTATATTTAAAGATAAGTTAGCTCTCAATACACGATAGCAGAAGCAGGGTAATGGCAAAGAAAGCCCAGATCCAAACCTGGGCAAGTGGGAAAGACAGCAATCCTATTTCTTAAAACAAGGTCAATCTGCCCCCCATAAGCCACATGTACTCTGGAAGGGGAGCAATTTTCTCTGTTAGGGAACTTTCCTGGTCCTGGACTCTGGGAGGGACATTGTTACCCAAAGCCCCAGTCCCTGGTTTGTCCTTACATGTGAACATCCAAAAGTTCAGCTGGAACACCACTGCTCTTGAGAGAGTGAGCTCCTTGTGGGATGGCCAGCTTGGGAGACTCATTTTTGCTAATGCTAGCTCAGATGCTCAGGGAGTATTAGATATTAATAGCCAAGGCGTTTGCATGATGGATTCAGGATTTCTTGTCAATAGACTATTAATTTTCAAAATAGTAAGGTTTTGGAGTACTTGCTTTCAGTTAACCATGATAACCAAACCAAAGAGCTTGCCCTGAGCTAGTGTTGGGCTGATGTTTTTGGTTATAGACCAGTGCTTGCTCATCAGGTTACAGCTCTGGATTCTGCCTTAAGCATATAAATAAGGGGATCATAAGAGATGGGGCATCTTGCTTCCCACTTGATGGCAGTTTCCTGGGCTCTCTATGGCAAAGTGTCATCCCTATCATCTGCAAAACATCCAAGCTCACTCTGTAAGATGGCTTCTGCCTGGGCTACAGGAGCAGTAGGCTTTTCTCCATTTAAGGCTCCAACCTCAAGCTATGGCAACCTGAGAATGGGCCTCCATACTTGGGGCTACCTTTCCTAACCTGTGTCAGGTCAGCAACCCCGGTAGGCCCAGCCAAATCCATCACTTTGCAGTAGAACTTGACTGAAAGTGGCAAGAAATAGTTCGTCAAATGACACAAGCTATGCAACGTCTATCGTCTGACAGATTCTGGGTAGATCAGGAAAAGCTCTGAAAAATCGGACTTTCCACTGCTAGCTTATGTTATGACCGCCCTTTTTTGTATAACCGTAATATCAAAATATTCTGAGCAACTTTCAGCTTACAATTGGACTGCCTCAGCCGCATAAGGCCTGCCTGCCCTGACAAGCAAGCACTGCACCAGGGTGAAAAATTCCCCTGAAGTCAAGTGACTTGACTACTGACTGATAAAAGCAAAAGGGCTGTTTTTGCAAAATCTCTCTCACTGCCGGATGGAGGATAACCCAAATCTTATCATTCTATCATCTCACCTAGCCTTCTATTCAGCCTTTTAAAGAATTACTCAAACTTCCTATTGTTTGGCCTTTAGATGTGGAAATTCATCCAGGTTGCCTGTTTTTAAACTGATCAAGTTTTCCACCTGCTACACCTTAAAGGAATCCACAAAAGTCTTCTGGCTAGTTTTTCAGGATTCTACTATGTAGTCTTCAGATAAGGAAATTCACCTATGTCTCCTATTCAGAGATTTGATTAGCAAGGAATTTCCTCTTCTGTCTCCCAGGATGACTCAGGCAGAAAAACAAAAACCCATTAAGTAGTAGATAAGGTTTAAGGGACTTCTATCTTAGTTGATCTCCACTATAGCAATATTAGTCATAAACTTTGTGCACCTATGTACTTGTTTTTTTTTAAGATTTATTTGTGCATACAGAACTGGGGTACAGACCAGAGGTTCAGGGGGAGGTGAGAGGATTCACCAGAGACAGAGTGGGGAGCATAACAGGCAGATCAACGAAGTACACTGCTGAGGGGAGCAGCGGTCAGGCCAGGAGAGGTCTGGCGCGCCATGTGGATCTCCTCCGGGGCAGGCGGAATCGAACTCATGTGGAGGCGGCTTCAGATTCTCAGTGCTGTGCTTTAACCTGCTGCGCCACCAGGGAGGGCCCTATGTACTTGTTTTTAACCTTGATTGATTTTGGAATGTTATATCTCAGCTAAAGGGCAATACGACCCTAAACTGTTCTTAGAAAAAAAGATGATTGTAATCTCTCAGCCCAGTTCATGTGCTGATGTCATCCCACTGCTTGCTCCTAATGTATAAAATAAACCTCTGCTGAAGGCAGAGCAGGAAGACTTGCACCCAACTCCGACTTCCGTGTCTTCCTCACCCCCCTTTCTCTTTTTTCTCCCTTTCCCCTTTTTTTTAGGAATCTCCACTCGCCAATGCCTTCCCACCTTAGGGTCCTGCCTATCTTGCCTCCAGACACCTCAATAGTTGGAGCTGGTCTCCAACAGTCAAAGTCACTGTTTTGAAGCATTCAGACCATTTGCACTAAGAAGACAACCTTACTCAGTTTGTGGCTTGCCTTTACGCTCTAGCAGGTAACAGTTTGAGCTATTCTACTAAGACTACAAACTTTTTACCACCAGAGTCTTTGTCTGTTTTCATCATTTCTTCTTCTAAGCTGATATCATGTTTTGAGTGTCGTTCTTTTAACTTAGCACTTCCAGCAGTTAAATTCTGCATCAGTTAGGTGTATCTTAGGCATGGTTAAAGCAAGATGGAAATTTGTCAGTTAGGCAAAGTCATTAAGACACATATTTGAGGGCAGTTTAGTCAGCTATACACAATCTAGAACTCATCCAGCTCCTAGGTACACCATCCCTTATCCTTAAGGTTTAATACTAAGGCCAGAATTCCAACTTTGTGTCCCGGTTCCAGGTAAGATGATGGAGAAAGGAAGAAGAAAAGAAGGCTGAGAGCACAAGGCAGGTGTCTTTGCAAAGAACTTCCTATAGCTTCTACTTATATCTGAATGGCCAGAGGAAACTGCAAGGGGGGCTCAGGAATTGGTCTTTCTTCTAGCTGGGGGGATGCACAGCTGGAATCAAAGGTTCAATTACAGTTACTATTATTAAGGTAAAAGGAGCACATGAAGGTTACCCTTGAAACATCAACATTTGTCATATCAGCATTTTAAATCAGTTTCACACAGGAAAACTGGGAATATGAATTGGTCAGATGTCAGAGGAGGGCAATTTAGCAATATTTATTCCAATGTAAAAGTGAGTAAACTCTTTTAAGAGTTCCACTTTAGGAGTTTGAGGAAATACAGCATATCCTTGCATACTGATTTGAAAATCAGCATTTTAATGATATCAGTTTTCAAATTAACTTATAAGGGCAAAATAGAATTTAGTTTTAAAATTAGACAAAATTTTCAAAATCTTGTGTAAGTGCAATAGACCAAAAAGAAATTATGTGGTTTGAGAAAAGGCTTGGAGAACTTGACTTATCTGACATGAAGACGTATTTTAATGCCGGCACAGAAAGTACATAAGATAAAAAAAAAAAAAAAAAAAAAAAAACTTTGTGAGACTTTGTATGTGATTGAGATGTTTTAATTAAATGGAAGAGGAGGACTTTTCAATAAATACTTTATAAATACATATAACCCTGACTCACAGTATGCATAAAAATAAGCTCAAATTATAGCAAAGTTCTGGAAGTGAAATGTAGAATAAATTGACAATAAAATAGGAGAATGACTTTATGACATTGGGGTGAGAAAGCATTTACTGTTATAGTTAAAATCTATTGTTCATTTATTAGAATAGGTGTAATTCACCTTGTGACAGATTTATTTATTTAGAGATATTATTTATGGACAATTTTAGGCATGTAAATAATTAGAATTATATTATAATGAACTCCATTTTCCCATTTTGCAACTTTGTTTCCTGAAAATTAATATTTATTTCACTGCCCAATAATTACAGTTGATCCTAAAGAGAAATATGTTTTCACCCAACAAAGTTTTCATGTAAAATCAAGGATCCTGCATTATACTATAGTTCTACAGATAAGCAGGTAAAGTAATTCATTAGACAGTATATTACCTAAATATCATCAATATTTATCAGAAATATGTGATTTTTGAATCCTACTCATACATATGTCAAATATATATATATATATATATATGACAGCTAGGACTTAATTAAACATTAACTACATAAATTATATAAATTATATATAGAAAATACAAATTTTTAGCAAAGAAAGCATAGCAAGAAGTTATTGAAATGATTTAACACTGCAAAATTATCAATTATTTCTTAATCAACAAGTTTAAGTCTTTTCCATTGAAAACTCCAGTAAGTTTTTTTGACAGAATAAATCTACAATTTTTCTCTAAGAATAATGTAGATGCGTAACTGAGAAAATTGTTTAGAATGGCAACTGCATAGGGCTTTGCCCTAGCATATTAAACTTACTTGTATAAAATCTACAGTAATTGTACAAGTTTAGTATTCTGAACTGCAACTATGACACAGCTCAAGCTATAGCTGGCAAAAATAAATAAATAAGTAAAAAGGTTGCTATAAACTTAGACTGCAGTTTCAAGAGACGAAGGAGAACATTAACAGATGAGAGTTTATCTAAGAAGGGAATGTTACATGTTGGATTTCATCAGTGGTAGAACTTGGCCTACGGCGGATTTCTGGCATTCCTTTCCACTTTAGGAAGATGGAAATGAAGTAGAATTTATGTAGATGGATGTTTCCAAGTCTTAAACATCTTTTCAGCACTTTATTGTGCTATAAATGAAATGATTTCCCCAATTTGCTAATTTTGACTAGAAACAATTAGTGCTATCTAGTTATAAAACAAGGGACACCTGCAGTCATTGTGGTTCATTTTATTTTCATTAGAGCCTTCATATTTCATCAGAGCACTTAGCAGGTACATGGGAGAAGAAATATGCAACTTTCATCTTTTTAGAACTTTGTATTATTATTATTATTTTTTTAAAGATTTATTTATTTATTTGTGCATATAGAACTGGGGTACAGGCCAGAGGCTCAGGGGCGGTGAGAGGCTTCACCAGAGACAGAGTGGGGAGCAGAACAGGCAGATCTACGAAGTACACTGCTGAGGGAAGCAGCGGGCGGGTCAGGAGAGGTCTGGCTCGCCATGAGGATCTCCTCCGGGGCAGGTGGGAATCGAACTCATTCGGAAGTGGCTTCAGATTCTCAGTGATGTGCTTTAACCCGCTGCGCCACCAGGGAGGGCCCAAACTTTGTGTTATTTTTATCTCATCTATTCTTTCTCCCTTTCTCCCTTTCTTCTTCTTCTTTTTTTTTTTTTTTTTACTTCTTGCTGTAGAATTTAAAATTAATTTTCAAGTTTTACATCATTTCACAGATAATGTGTTTCTAAGGTCTATGGTAGTGACTTTAAAAATTAACTACAATACCACTTAGCACACCCAATAACATTAATAACACCTTAATAACATACAATGCTCTGACTATGTATATTTTTCCCAAATTGTCTAAAAAAAAAAAATAATAAGTCCTCTCCTGAGTTGTTCTTGGGCTGGACAAGTAATCAAAACAAACAAAAAACAATCAATTTAATAACAAGTATGGAGAAACTGAACAGTAATAAATCCTAAGGCATAATGGGAGGGGCCAAGAATAAACCTGTGATACCAAGGAGAGAAGGGAAGATGTCACATGGCAGACAAAGGGTAGAGCTGCCTCATTCTTATGTATGTATGTATGTATGTGTTTGTTTGTTTGTTTGTTAATTAAATTATTCATACAAGAGCTGGGGTACAGTTTGGGGGAAGGGAATGAGAGGATTCACTAGAGACAGAATGAGAAGCAAAACAGTCAGATGGACTGAAATCCACTGCTGAGGGGAGCAGCGGAAGAGACAGGAGCGGTCTGCTGCGCCATGTGGGTCAGCTCCCTTGTCGAAGATCAAACTTGTGTCACAGTGGCTGAGGATAGCATAAGGCTACACTTTAACCCATTGTGCCACTAGGGAGGCCCAAGAGCCACCTCATTCTTAACCTGAGAGAAAGGATGTGATTCTTAGAAGGGACATGTTTACTGATAAGGTGGATGACACTACTTTCTTCCACTTTTCTAGGTATCTCTTCTTCTTTTAGGGAAAGGGAAAGGACTTAGACAAGGATAGAGTTTCTACTAGCCCTTAGGATCCTCACTGTTCTTAAGCCAAAAAAATCAGCATTCTCTCAATAATGGTAATAGGACTTCCAAGGCTCTTGGTACCTTGATTCTTGATTGACTTCTAGTTCTCTTACCAAGGTGACAAGGGATGCTTCCTGGGGCTATTTATTAATGCCTGTCTGACACTTTTGGGGTGATCGACTCCATACATCTTAAATGTCTTTTTTTTTATGACTTATTTCCTTATGTATACAGAAGTGGGGTACAGGCCAGAGGTGCAGGGTTAGTGAGATATTTCACCAGAGACAGAGAGAGAAGCAGAACAGGCCAACTGATGAAGTACACTGCTAAGGGGAGCAGCAGGTGGGTCAGGAGAGGTCTGCTGCGCCATGTGGATCACCTCCCTGGCAGGATGGCATGGAACTTATGCTGAAGTAGCTTTAGCTTCTTAGTGGTGCACTTTAACCCCCTGTGCCACCAGGGAGGGCCCTAGTGTTCTTATTTTAAAGTGCAAGTTGAGAATAATTCCAAGAAGAAAATTTATCCCTTGTAAAAATTAAAATGAAGCTGGATGATTTCAATCAGATGATGATAAAGTACCATATTACATTTTAAAACATATAATGCTACAGGGCAGTTTCTTTTCCTCCTCTCAGCTTTTAATTTCTGAAGTCTATGTGATTAACCATCTTTTTTTTTTTTTTTAAGATTTATTTATTTATTCATACAGAACTGGGGTACAGGCCAGAGATGTGGAGGGTGAGAGGATTCACCAGAGACAGAGTGGGGTACAGAACAGGCAGATCGACGAAGTACAGTGCTGAGGGGAGCAGTGGGTGGGTCAGGAGAAGTCTGCCACGCCATGTGGTCTCCTCCAGGGCAGGCGGGAATCGAACTCATGCGGAAGCGGCTTTAGATTCTCAGTGCTGTGCTTTAACCCGCTGCGCCACCAGGGAGGGCCGATTAACCATCTTTAATGTCATTAAATTAGAGTTTACACCTCTATGAATTGGAGCTACTACTTGGCTCAATAGTAAGTGATATTTAGGCTA
The DNA here is from genome assembly GCF_000260355.1 of Condylura cristata. Lineage (NCBI taxonomy): Eukaryota > Metazoa > Chordata > Mammalia > Eulipotyphla > Talpidae > Condylura > Condylura cristata. Next base: position 23,941,534 of record NW_004567118.1, on the reverse strand, counting down.
TTTTAATGTGTTTAATGTACACTTCTTATACACAATTTTTAAAATCCATTTATAGATACAATACTAATAACTTTTCAGTTATAGTGTGAAATATGGAAACTGTAGCCCATGAAAATATAAGAGCAATGATAAGCTGAATGGAAGGTGGGAGCAAAAATACAAAAAGAGAGATGGGGAGTAGCAGAAGATGGCTGAAGTTTATGCTAAGTCAAGGAAGACTCCGTGAGACTGATGGGTCTAAGAATACCGATTGTTATTGTGAAGCTCCTATGATAAAGATAAGTAAACTAAAAACTTAAAAATATAGGTGACAGGCTCTCCCTGGTGGCGCAGCGGGTTAAAGCACAGCACTGAGAATCTGAAGCCACTTCCGCATGAGTTCGATTCCCGCCTGCCGCCTGCCCGGAGGAGACCACATGGCGAGCCAGACCTCTCCTGACCCGCCCGCTGCTTCCCTCAGCAGTGTACTTCGTAGATCTGCCTGTTCTGCTCCCCACTCTGTCTCTGGTGAAGCTTCTCACCGCCCCTGAGCCTCTGGCCTGTACCCCAGTTCTGTATGCACAAATAAATAAATCTTTAAAAAAAAAATATATAGGTGACAGATAGAAAATCAGAAAGGTAAACACGGGCACTAAAATTCTATTATTCCTAATTGGAACCCATAGACACTTTCTGTAATTAATTAATAAAGAAACAGAGGTCCAAGAAATGATTTATAATTCAAAAGAGATCATAGAATTTGGTGACCCAGTGGGATCAAAGGTGGGGGTGAAGGATGGTACTAATTTTAATTTTACACATGCCAGTCTTAATTGAATTTTTAAAACCAGGTCAGATTATTGACTATAAAAAAAATCTAATAGAAACCAGAAGAAAAAAACCATCATAAACTTACTTCTGAAATGGACAGAGAAAGGCAAGAAGGTAGAGAATATTAATGGTGTTGGGACCTGAAATTCTGGATAGAGAAAAGACTTCATGTAAATCACTTAATCTCCTTGTTCCATCCTTTTGTAGTAAAAGAAAAATAATAGCAGGTTTATAGGATTACAACTAAGATTAATAAGTATGTGGAACCTAATTATTTCTAGTCCATAGTAGGTCATCAATAAAACTTGGTTGTTCCTCTCTTTGAATATTGGGACCATGATTCTGATAATTCTATTCTTTCTATTTATTACCTATTTCCACCACTTTGATTCTTTTCTTGCCAGCTCTGGCCACTCATCAAGAAGGGAACTTGAATGAAAGACAACGAGTTAATGGCTTGTGTTCCATGCTAACTTGTGATTGCTTTTCCCTAATTCTAACTCATGATGTGTACACATCTAGTTGCTAGGTTCCAGAAGCCCCTAGCTTATCTGCTAGCAATAGAAAACCTGCTCTTTCTGCCTGCCTACATTTCAGTTGTCAAACAAAAACAAGGACCATCATCTTCTTTATACCTTTTCACTGATACAGTAATATGGAAGTGTTTCACATTAAAGCTCATATATTTACATCACCACATGCTCTCATTTCCTTCTACATTGTGTATAAGGTCCCTACCTGGACCTTTGCACTTTCTGTCTTCCATGTTGGTCCTTATTATTGTGTTTTCTTCTTTTTTTGCTCTGTGCCTGAGAACCTCACACTGTCAGACAGTAAAAGAATTGAGAACTTAGAATAGAGAGGCTCAGTTGAAGACAACTCAGAAAGTTATCAACTGAAGGTGCCCACTGTCCTTGCATTCTCATCCCCCATGTCACAGTAGATTAAGACAGATCTGAGTGATTTTACACCCTGTCTCTCATGCTCTTTCTTGTCCTCAAGGGCAACTGAAAACTGGCTTTACCAGCCTGTAATTCATCAGCAGCTATAAACCATGTCTGTCCTCAGCCAGGACTTCCCCTTATGGGATACTTTACAACCATGGAACATGCCCAACATATTAATGACACAAATTCATTGCTCTGAATACACATTCTGAGGGCATTTTGCATAGTTTTGGAAGAGGTGCATGTGGATCAGAGTCTGGCATGACCAATACCAGCTACACTTAGCTTTAGGGATGTGTTATATTAGCAGATTCACCCCACCACCCAAAGTGAAATAACTGCATGCAATCTCTGCACCCAAAGGTTGGGGGACCAGGAAGATTTCTGTGAGAGATCAAGCCCCTGGAATCACATCACAAGAACACTGGTCCATATATCCAAACCTTGTGTTGTTTCCATATTTTACAAATTTCCTGCTTTGCTTTATTAAAACATTTTAGCAATAATGAGAGAATTTTCAAACTAAGTAATGGGCCATTCACAATTCCCTTTATACATTTCCCTTTCCAGATCTAGTTGATTTATGGAAAGAAGTTCACATTGTTATGATCATGTCAAAGATTACATTTTGATCTCCGTACATTTACAATGGCCCGGAACTATTAGGGCTCCTATTTTACACTGTAATGTAAGTGCTGGAAGGAAAGCAGTAATACACTTCATTGATGAGGACAGGCTGCTCCAGAATGTGCCCAATAACTCCCTCTTGGTGCCATGCTCTCTGCTGCCCAACTAAATCCCAGATTTTATCAATGTCCTTTTCCAGCTCCTCAGGACTCAACATGTTGATCTTGCTACATGAACGGTAAGACAATTATGGTTTTTTAAATATAATTTCCATTTTATTTTTCCACTAGTACAGTTTTCTCCAGCCTTTAAAGACTTAACACTTCACCTGGGCTTTGGAGGAGGTCATGAGCAGCACTCACAAGTTTAAATTGGGTGGGAGTGTTGGAGACTTGGGGCTTCACCAGAATCACTGTTGAAACCCTTGCTGTGAAGGGCACAGATCCCACAGGAATGAAATGCACAGAAGGCTTGGGAAGCAACTGGCATCAAGGACGTTGACCTTGGATGTGTCCCTGATGGCTGCGGCCTCTACTATATTTTGCATGACAATTTTTTAGTGCCTTGTGCTTGGGCCTACACTGGGTACAGTTGGCACAATGAATAAGTTGTGTGCAGCTATGGCCCTTTTGGGCATGACTGCAATTCATTCTTCTTCTGGTCACCTTACAAGCCAGGACCTGAGAAAGCGAAAAGGTCAGGTGTCATTGAACTAGTACAGATGTCCTGCTCATCTGGGCGTAGGGTGTGATCATTCACTGAAGGGAAAGTCAGTGTGTATGAATGGAGAATCAGGACTGGCTTTGCTCAAACATCACACAAGCAAATCATACTGCAAGGCTATACTGTAAGATGCAATGGGCCAAATGAACATTATTTCTAGTTAAAAGATATACATGACTGAAATCAGTCTATATCTGTGGGTCTTCGACATGTGTAAACCACAATCTGACCTAAAATTCCATGTTGATTTGTCATTAAAACGATTATGCTCTACAACTATCTTATTTAATTATAAAAAAAATCACTTGTGAATTCATCAGCGCTAAGGCTGAAAGTTACCTTTGAATTCATTAAGACTTAGATCTTGAGGCCCTCCCTGGTGGCACAGAGGGTTAAAGCACAGCACTGAGAAGCTAAAGCCACTTCTGCATGCCCCGGAGGTGACCACATGGCGTGGCAGACCTCTCCTGACCCGCCCGCTGCTCCCCTCAGCAGTGTACTTTGTCGATCTGCCTGTTCTGCTCCCCACTCTGTCTCTGGTGAAGCCTCTCGCCACCCCTGAGCCTCTGGCCTGTACCCCAGTTCTGTATATACAAAATAAATAAATCTTTAAAAAAAAAAAAAGACTTAGATCTTGATTTGCCTGATGATGAGCTGAAACCAGAGACTCTTTTCTTGGTCAGAATAAGTGGTCAGGTCACAGAAACAAAGGAACCTCAAATCTCAGATACTGTATGCCAGAAAAGAAGTATATCAAAAATGTTAAGCTGATCAAATGACTTACCTGAGTGGTAGCTCTAAGTTCAAGATGCAATTGGTTGCACGTGTACACGTAGTTTGGTTGTTCATGCCCAAAGTAGAAGGCGAAGATGATGACATGGCTAATTTGCTATGAATTATTTAGAATTAGTTAGGCCACTTTCTGCTTGGCCTTCACTTAGGAGGGATTGTAGACCCATAGCAACAATACCCAAAGAATTCTACCAATGTCACTGGCTTGTGAGTCAACAAAATGTTACACAATTCTGAACAGAGTCATGCAAAAACTGTGCAGATGAAATGCACAGAGTGAGTGGGATTATGTTAAGAGAATGATTTCCTGCACAGAATATCATTATCCACAATTTCAGGCCTTTGAAAATAGCACTTATGGCCATTTTGAGCCCATTAAGATGCTTTTTAGACATGATGCTGAACTAAAAAGTACTCATTGCTACAAATCCTGGTGATGAGCTGATTGCATTACTACCCAAATTACAGGCTTTGGAAAACTATTTGCTGAGACTCCTTCTAGCATTGGTTGTTGAATAGAACTTCAGGAGCTTTAATTTAATTATGATGAAAGTAAATTCCTAGGTGAAATGAGGGTGCGAGAGTGCAGAATTGGCTGTTTTTGTTTGAACTAGGAAAAAAGCACTTCAGAAGCTTTATTGACCTAGTAAATAAAGAAGTCAGCGACGTGACATTTCCAGTTAGAGAACACGGAGGTCCTTGTGTGTACAGGCATGCCTTATCTCTCTCAGGGTGACTGAAAAGGGAAGGGAAGGACCAGTGATTATTCTTATTTAACGAATTAGACAAGAATTGAGCATCAATTGAACTTTTTTCAAAGGTAATTAATTTCATCCAGTTAAAGTCAATTGAATAAGAAGACCCAAAATTATTTACAAGTATGTGATCTTGAACAATTGAAACAAATGTTACATTTGGCCTCATTTTAGCTTTGGATGTTGCATTTTGTTATTTATCACCATTTTGCAACTCAAATTACCACTTGGGAACATTGACTTGAGATGGAAAAAAAAGCAAAACAAAGCATGAACTGAAAGGGTGGTGTCACCAGCACTGCAGCACATACGGTTTTGAGTTACAAAATCCGTGGATTTTTCTGCTAACTAGTTCTCACTAACTTGTCCAAGGAGATGTCAGACACCTCCCACATTTAAATGGCTGTTTTTAAGTATTACGAACACATTAACCTCTGTTCCATTTTGTCTTGCAGTACATGTTTGTGACTCACTAAAAGAAGTGTAAGAAGACAATGTAATACACATCCTGCCCCACTCCCACTCCCTGACATGAGTATAACTCTCTGTACTTCAAACAGGGTCACCAATCACTGGGTGGAGAGCACCCCTTAACCCAGTGTGGTTTCATCTTAACTAATCACATCTTCAAAGACCGTATTTGCAAACAAGGTCAGATTCAGAGGTTGTGGGTGAACATGGGTTTTGGGGATACACTATGTAACCCAGTACAGGGCTAATTTTATAAATAAAATTAACATGGACACCTAATTAGAACCAAGCCAACAGATACCACAAAAGATAATTGTGATTTTGGGAGAGGCTCCCAGGGGTTTGATCCCACCTGTTGCTTCATTCTATTGCTTCAGTTTCTTCCATAGTAAACTTCTTTAGCTAATGTCACACTCTCTCAACTTCTTTGCCCTCATTCTCTGAAGTCTCTTCCTTCTACCTAAGACCTGTGTCTAGGTCTTTTTCCACATTTCTACTGCATTCATTCTCTTGAAACCTACCTAGAACATCCTTTGACTCATTCGAATTCTTCTTGAGGATAAAAAGTCCAATCTGATTGAGAGACCAGTGATAGTTTCTTTAGTTTCTTTCTTATGACTTATATAAAGCTTTTTAGACTATCTTCCTTTTTAATATTAATGTAGAAGTCACAACTTGATGGTCCAAATTAGAACAGTAGCCTATTATGTCTTCTGCTTCACACTTTGGAGACACTTATCCACCCTTGGAGACACTTGAATGGAGTTGAATTTTAAGGGTCAAGCTATGAATGATGCTCATCTTTGCCTAGAAATTATCTGTGATGATTAGAAACCTAATGCTTATTTTATTTATTTTTTACTCACGATTTAATATGTCTATTAAGATCATTTGTCTTTCTGTCAGAGAGGAGAGATTATTTTCTCTCATTGATTTATAAGACTGTGTGTTTTGTATTAAGGCTATTAAGTTGTTATTCATTTGTTAAAATTTTGCCCTATAATGAACAGTAGCCATTCAATTACTCCTAAATCACAGAAGTTAGGTAGTTTCATTTAATTGTCAATTTCCTTTAATTGCTGCTGCTTTTAGTACCATGGTAAAGATTTTAAAATTGCATAATTGAAATGAAGTGAAAAATGCATAATATGTAGATTAACTTTAACAAAATTCTAAAGCTTCAGTATATTCATACTAGCTTATATATTTTTATTTTTGCTTTTCTTATAAATGGAGTATTTAAAATATATTGCATATTAAAAATCATGCATGATGTTACAAAAACTGATACATGCATTTTAGAAAATAGCAACTGTTGTACAATGGGTAATGTGTCTAATTACAGATTAGAAAATAGCAAAATACAGAGAACAAAAGTAAATATATAAAAGCACTATATTCTACTACTCACAGAATGCCCTTTTTAAGTTCATGAAGGATAGCTATTCAGATTGTTATAACTTTTATACCCAAATGACTTCATATTGTACATAATTTGTGACTCTTTTGGTTAATATTTTCAAGTCAACAGTACTTTATCTTATTTAACGACTAGGCCATATTCAAATCCCCCTCATCCTCAAAAGTGTTTTAGATATTATTTTTCAAAATCATCACCAGATGAACTACACATTGCATTTCCTTTTCCCTTAAGTTTCTTGTAAGCAGTGTTCACAGATTTAAAAGATCAAACCAATCATTCTCCAGAATTTTGTTCCCTCTGCAATTGATTGCTTACTCACTGTATCATTTAACTTAGTTTTTTATTTTTTTATTTTTTTAAAGATTTATTTATTTATTCATACAGAACTGGGGTACAGGCCAGAGATGCAGAGGGTGAGAGGATTCACCAGAGACAGAGTGAGGAGCAGAACAGGCAGATCAATGAAGTACTACACTGCTGAGGGGAGCAGTGGGCAGGTCAGGAGAGGTCTGCCACGCCATGTGGTCTTCTCCAGGGCAGGCAGGGATGGAACTCATGCGGAAGTGGCTTAAGCTTCTTAGTGCAGTGCTTTAACCCACTGCGCCACCAGGGAGGGCCTAACTTAATTTTTTAAATAAACTTTGAAAATAATGGGGTATATTCACAGAATATTGCAAAGGTGATCCATTTCTTTAGTATATGCACCACAATGAAACTTGTTTCATGAACCGAATTAATAACTTCAGTCTATTCCTATAATCTAGGACAATTTAAATATTTAAATGGTATGGAAATTTTTTTCTTTTTTTGAAGACTTATAAAAAACAAGTTGGTGAATTTTCTGAACAAAAATGTTCTAAATTATTTCACTATTAGTGACCATGTCCAGTTTTCAGTATTTAGATTAGTTAATTTTCGTCATCTACATATTTCAGATTTATTATTTCTAAAATTAGATATTATTCTGTATTCATAGATTTTGCTGGTGTAATACTTTAGATATTTTTTTTGAGGTTTTTCTTTGTGGTCTAGAATATCAATTTACTTAAAGAAGTGTTTGAGGAACTTTTGAAAAAAAATATCTTCTTGGTTTGATATGTGTAAACATGTTTAGTAAAATAACCTTATTGATTATATTACTCAAATCATCTATGCCATTTTGTATTTTTCATCATCTATCAATTGACTCTAATTGATTACATGATAGGTATGCCTTTGATCATACAGATATCTTTGTAGAAATAGTAAAATTTTTATTTGTATATTTCGCTATGTTTGCTTCCATCCCAACTTTTAAAGTTAATTTTGGCATTAATTTTCTTATTTCTGATGTTATATTTTTCTTGACCTAGTTTTCTGTTCTTTACTTTTCCCCTTTACCCCCTTATTTCTCTCATTTCTTCTTTCTTTCCTTCCTTTCTCTATTTCAAAATTTTATGATGCCAAATTTATATATGAATTTTGCATTTTATGGTTTATAAGATAAATACAATTCTCCCCAGCTTTAGTCTATGTTTCTATTTTTCACCTGCTCCTTCTAAATTAACATTTGATTTTTTAATCTAAGATGAAAACTGTTCATTTCCATATAGATGACATTATTAACTTCAACATAGGTAAGATCTAAATTTAGTGATATCGATGTCATTATTGTCTTCTGTTCGTTTGTTATGTTTTCAGATTTCTATGTTCCCTTTTGTAATATTACTCATTTTATATCTCATATACATTTCCTCTAGTGAAATACTTTTCATAGAATTTTGCAAATTAATAATTTGAGGAGATGATAATTAATGTTCTTGGTGGGAAGAATGCATAGCACATTTCATTACTAAATAAAATGGGGAAAATTTAGGGGATTGCTTGGGGGGAAACACAAAAACTAATTAAAAGTATAATTCCTAAGAATCTCAGCAGTTAACCTGTTTCATGATGTTTAATCATAGTTTATAGTCTTATTTGCACTTAGAATATATTTTTCATAGTACATCTTGTGACATCCTATATGGCATTGTAGCTTTTTGGATACCAGTTTTGTAAATTCACTCCTGGAATCTATACACTGTATTTTTTATATCACTGTTCATCTCTGAGTCTTCTAATCATACATATTGAACATATTTTTTCAGTCCTACTTTTGAGCTGACTGCTATTGTGTGTATGTTTTCCTATGGACTCCTTAATTGATTCCTTGGATTTACTGCTGCTCATGACCTGGCATCGTGGTGTAATTCAATCACCATTAGAGTTTTCCAGCTGAGACATTTTATTAGCAAATGATTAAATTGAGCTATTACAAGAGAAATTTATAGTGACAACTATAGCTTGGTTTCAGGTAGATGTTCAAATTGCTAAGGAAAGAATGGAATGTCTAATGGTTAGTAGAAAAAAACACAGAGAATCTGAAGCCTGTGTGAAGATGGACAGGAGATTACCACTTGAGACATGGAGATCGACTTGACAAGGAGCAACATCATCACATTAAGGTGAGATTTTTATTCCAAGAACTTCAAAGGCCACACAGCAAAAGTATTCTATGGCAACCCACAATAATATATTTAGCTTTGAAATAAATGTCAATGATCTGATCACTTAACTAGTTTTCAAAGAAATAGAATAGCAAATCTCTGAGAAAAAAAACTGCTTGAAGTTAGAGAACAGAACTCTATGGACAACTCAGCACCATTCAGTGTGTCCTTGACTAAGTCATTTCCTTTTTCTCACCCTCAGTTACTGCAGCTGTGGAAGACAGCAAAAAAGTAGCTGAAATGACTCAACGATTCTCCGATCCCTGTGGCCTCAGGAACTCTACTAAATATGACTGTGAGTTCTGAAGTGTTGTCAGTAGTGTCTCAATGAACACCCTTGTACACACCTCCTGGATATTTCTATTTTCTTAGTGTATATTGATTATAAACCAGTAGTGATTGTGAAATATACTTAGCAAGTCACTACCAGCATTTTTAAAGATTAGTATTAAAAAGATAAGAATGTATCACATGTACTTAGGGTTAAAAGTAGTATGAAATTGTTTTATCTACAAATGTATAGGTACTAGATGATTCCTTCTGTGGTCTGTTTAAAAAACTGAAATACACTCTACTGACAATCATGTCAACATCTGATGAGTTATATGCTCTGTTTGCATTTAACATCATTATGTATGGTAAACTTTTCTCCACAGTGGTATCTCTGAGGACTGTCCTCAGTGACATTTGAGGTTCTGAATAATTTCAACACTTTCACTTTCAGACATGCTAATTTTTTTCCAAACTGAAGGGTATAAAATGAGTCTACATTTTCATTTTTCTGATTGTTAGTGAAGTTGAATAACTTTTCATGAATCTTCATCACCTGGTTTTCTTAAACATCAGTTTATTTATTCATGCCTTTCTCTGCTTTTGTATATCTTTTTTTTTTGTATGTTTGTTTATTGACTTGTGAGAGTTTTAAATGTATATTCTGGATACCTCTTGATTCATTGCTTAATACTTTATTTAAATCTGCCATATTAAGAAGCACAAAACTTGGTGTCTTGCCATTGAGAGCCTTCACACTTAATATGTTTGAGTTTTCTTTATTATTTGTGCATTTTAGCTCTTGCTTAAGAAATTCTTCCCTTTCTGGTTCATAAAAACATAGTGCTATATATTCTTCTAAAATTTTTAAAGTTTTGTTTTTCAGACTTATGTCTTTGTTCCATCTGAACAGGATTTTTGTACATTTGTGAGGCAGCAAGCTATTTTTTTTACATGATAGCCAAATTTCTCAACACCACTTATTGAGCTGTTTATTCTTTTACTTCACTATGAAATGATCTTTCTCATATACCAGATTCTCAGATCTAAGTCACTCTTTTTATTACACAAAATATTAAAGCCTTAAAAAGCAGATTTTATAGCTATTGGACACCCTGATGACTCCTTAAAATGGTTTAGAGGAAGTTAGTTTTTAGAGGACTATAGCCTATTATTAATATTTACAGGACTTCAGTTAGCAAGAAACAGGCAACCTGTATTAAGTAAGCTGTATGTTATATTGGTGTCTTCTATGCTGGGGCTATACTTTGTAATCGCCCATATTACTATCCTAAATTTTATGTCTACTGATACAGATAATAGAGCTCATCTGCTTGCATACCAAAAAAAAAAAAAAAAAACACTTGTCATGTAAAATAGAAGTGTTGCATAAAAAGATAAAATGGATTTCAATATGTGAGTGGATTTCAGACACAACTCAATACAATAAACCATCAAATGTCTACCCTATATGTGGAATCACATTGAATATGACGGTGGTAGTTAGGGCTTATATTATTCTATTGCTATTTTGTCAATCAATTATCAAAAGAAACATTACTACTAAAATAATGATCAATTAAGTAAGTTTTCTACAAATAAAGCACAACCTACCCTAGATTTACATAGTAGTTGTATTCCTAGAAAATTCAGTGTATATGAAAGTATATAGAAATTCACTTTGCATATACTGTGGAGTTAGAGTCTGAGCTCAAAGGAGTATAAGCTGGGTTTTTGTCTACATGAATGTTCAGCTAAACATGCAATCATAGAGACAGACAAGGGGCAATTCTCTTCATTGGCCTGACCCTTGCACCACAGGAATGCCAAGTGCCCCCTGTACATGCCAATAGTAACCTCCAAATCACTGTGACAACCAAAAACACTTCCTCTCCACCTGTACATTCTCCAAAATGCCTCCCCACTCCACCCACCCCTATTCAATCATGTTGGTCTGGAAGTTAGAGCAGGAAATATCAAAAGCCCTGCAGTAAATGCTTATGCAGGTGGTAGGAGCGGCTGGTGCCCCCAAGGTGGGTGAGGCAAGGTCTGCTGAGCAGTGGCAGTGCTAACAGACCACAGGGACTCAGACAGGAATGACAAGCAGATGTTACTCAGCTGGCCAGGTCTAAAGAGCTGGGGTAAGTTTCTCATTTCTCCTTAAAGGCAGTCTCCTTTGCCCCTAGAAGGCCATTGTGATGTAAACAATGAAGAAATTTATTCCCACAAAAATGTCACTAAAGCCAGATCCATCACACCCCTGCCTCCAGGTTTCAAAACATTCTTTGTTTTAACCAGGTCATGGATGGAAAGAGAAAAGATGCATCTTTTCTTCGGTTGGAGGAAACAAGTTTTTTTCTCCTATAAAACGCATGCACCAAGATAACCCTGAATTTTTTTCATCAGAAATACCAGCCTAACTCCACTGCCTGCAAAGCTGGCACCTTTGCCTCAACAATATGCCTCATGAGTCTATTTTGTTAACATGTCTCTCCTTTGAACTGGTATCCACAGAAGGAAAGAGGAAAGACGGAGATATCTTCATTCTTTGAAGTATCTCTGCTTTTTAGGAGAACTTAAAGGTCATTTCTCCCCAATACAATTATTTTAGTATCAACAATCAAGTGATAGAAGTGATATGATATTAGCTGAATTATCATGCAGAATAGTCTCTGTACAGATATATTAGTGCAATGAGAAAATTCATAGCAGGGATAGGCTATATTAGATAATGTGTGCTTTTTCTCTGGAGACGTAACAGCTAAACCAAAACCTAATCTAAATGATCCCAGGTGAAACATGTTCTACCAGGAGAAATTTTATCACTGAAGAAGGCAATTCTTGATGATATCTAATTGTTTAGACATAGTGTCTCTGCCTGTAACTCCATTCACATTCTTTAAAAACTTTTTTTTTTTTTTTGGTCATTGTTGGATATGAATTCAGGATTCTGTTTAACCTGGAGCCATGATTAATTAAGAACAGCATGTTCCCAATGTTGATCTGTGTTTAGTGTAATGAGTGTTTGCTGAAATAAAGGAAGGATAAATAAGTGGTTGATTCCAAGAGATCACACATGTGTATACTCCATTAATTTAGTCTGCTGTTATTATTTCAGCACCCCATGGCAAGGAGCTAGTGGGACAGAGAAGGACTATTTTACATTTTGAACCTTTTGATATATTTTAATTTTTATTCATTATGAAGATTGCCTCAATTAAAATACTTTTTTTGAAAATGTAGACCAACAGTTAGGGAGCAGTGGTAGAGAGAAGAAAACATGAAGTTCTGCAGAGGCAATGTGACTATGTTTACAGCCTCCCACGTCTGAATGTGTCACTTTCTGACTCCCAGCTTCCAGGTCTTCTATAAGCATCCTAAGATATCTGCCTTTTCAGGCTCTGTCTGTTTCAAACCCACACCACTGCCACCACACTCCCACTAATAGGGGTTTTCTTTTGCATATAACATGTCTTCAGAGATGCAATATTACAAATGCACACTAAACAGTTCTTGTAGATCTGCACTTTCAGAAAACATCTTCTAAAATTAACTCCTTCCATGATAAATAATGAGATTATCAAGTTCTATTGCATCCCTGCATTCTCTAATTACAAATAGAAATGCATTGTCTATGTAATTTCTAAATGTAATGTGGTTGCTCACTGATTTGGGCCAGAGATGAAATCCTAGGTGTAAACAGGGCCATTGCAGAAGTCCTAGCCCTGATGATAACAAAGGTCATCATTTGCATCAAGACAGTGAAATGGACAACAAGCCACCTTTCTCTTCACACACAAGCCACCTTTGCCCTTCACACACAACAATTGCAGCAAATTTCCTTTATGTACTATGCAACACAAGAGTCAAAACATGCCTCACATGCTTCATGGTTGAAAGATATTTGCTTCTTTGATGAGCATTTTATGTGCCATGGATCTTTGTATTCATTGCAAGCAAATTTCTAACAACAACAACAAAAAGTTTTCCAAAACATCGGACATTTTGACTTATATTGTTTCTCAAATACAAGGCATGCATGTATGAAAGTCATCTCCTGTGAGCAGAAGGACTAGGATGATGGTCACGATTTGGATTGTCACCAAGGAATTGCTCCTTCACATCAGAACTAGAAGTCTGCACTGATAGCACCCAGACAGAACAGAGGCTTTGTGCAATCCTCCTTGCTGCAGACACCCTGTGGAATGTTGAAAAAAGCAATGTGTAATTACGAACCTGGAATGTGTACCTGTTTAAATTAACTTTAAGTGACAAAGGCACTTTTTTTTTTTAAATATTAGTGCTGGATTTTCTTCTCCACAGATTTTTTTTTAATTTATTTATTTATGCATACAGAAGTGGGGCACAGGCCAGAGGTGCAGGAGCAGCGAGAGGACTCACCAGAGACAGAGTGGGGAGCAGAACAGGCAGATGGATAAAGCACACTGCTGAGGGGAGCAGTGGGCGAGACAAGAGAGGTCTGCTGCGCCATGTGGATCACCTTGGTGGCAGGGATCCAACTAGTACTGAAGCGACTGCAGTGAGCTTTGCAGTGCTGAGTCCTAACTGGTTGCACCACCAAGAAGGGCCCACTGTTTTTTTTTTTTTTTTTTTTTAAGGGAAAAGAATGAAACCAGATGAAGGAAAAGTTACATCTTGCCTTTTATCCTGGATCACTACACTAGGAATAGGACATGACACTGGCCAGGACTCCAGGACTGACTTATGAAAAACTGAAATGCAGAGAATAATCTACAAGATTCTACAAGGGTATAGAAAACACATCCACGTGGTACCTGAGCAAAGGCTGGAATTTTCCAGACTTTGCATAAAACTAATTGTTTTTGTCTTTTGTTGTTGGCTAGTCACACTTTTGACAGGTAGAGAACAGATGTTTATAAATGATTTAATCTCTTGGCTTAATAAAAGTAAAACATCAACAGGATGAATTTTATCTTAATATTATCTGACATTTATTTTAATTCTTACCTGACATTTTACAATACAGGCTGGTGAGGGTCTTCTCTGCATTTCAATTTTTCAGTAAGTCAATCCTGACAAGGGTCACATCCTATTCTCAGAGGATTTTTTAAGGAAGGTAAATCTACCTCGAAGGTCGTTGGTTTTAAAGAACAAAAATACATTGAGCCTTTCCTAAAAGGGAATCTATTATATAGAAATGGAAATGTTGCCCTTCCCAAGTGTGAAATACTGACTCAACCTCACCAGCCTGAGAACTGGATCTGGGATCAAATTAGAAAGATGATGCCCGCCGCATGTGTCCCCGACACCACGACAAAGCTGAGGCCTATGTCATCAAGTTGTCCCCCAAGGGAGCTCAGAGGTAGTTAATTACTCAAAATTCACAAGCACAATTTCACTGAATTACACGACTGTGGAAAATATTATCTATCTCACTATACAGTCACAGCAACCAAAGGAGCCGGCTTATCATCCAGGACATCAACATGAGCACATCTTTCAGAAAACATCATATCTAAAAAAAAAAAAAATGACAAGTGGGAACAAGATCAAGTAGATCTTTTGAAACAAAAGGAAATTGTTCCCAAAGACTTTTCCAATTAGATATCACAACATTGTAATTTTATCACTAACTGAATACTGCACCACTTGGCAGGCTGCCTGCAAATAAGCAAGAGCTTGATGGAAAATGGAAAAAGATAAGAGCTACCTGTGAGCTTACCAAACCGTGTTCCCTCTGAGTGATAATTAAGAACCACACGTTTCAGTCACACATGTCTCTGGGTGATAGTTTTTCAAAGAACAGCAAATGCTCTCAATTGAATTCAGAACTCCTTCAGCAGAATTCCAGATCTGGGAATTGATTCTAAAGAAATGAATATAGAAGAATGTAAATATCTAGCAGAGGAATTTCCATCACAGTATTCTTTAAGAAAGTAAAAAATTTACAGCCATCTAAATGAACCCGAGCAGAGAGTACTCAATAAGCCCACATAGTGAAATTCCATATAACAATAAAAAATAATGTTGGAGAAATATTTTCTTTATATGAACAGATGTTTATAATGTATTTTGAGTGAAAAAATAGGCTAGGAAATGATACATCATGTGATTCCATTTGTGTCTAAAACATATATGCAGTTGTGTACCCAGAAAAATTCTGGGACGGAGCAATGATTCTGGGTGATGTGCTACACACATCATTCATCCTACTTTTTTTCAGTTCTTTTATAGTGGTCAGTTAAATTTTATACATGAAAGAGTGAAACTTCCTTTAAGTGGGAGAATTCCTTTCCTTACCGTCTGCCCCATTTCTTTATAGGAGGGTATTTGCTCCCTATCAAGGGCCCCTCATTGGCCGATAAAGAATTAACAATTTCTAACATTTCTAGGAGAGGTTTTCATGAGTCTTTTACTCAAGGAGTGTTAAATTTTCTGTAAGTGGATTTTATGATTCCAAAATGGACAATGTTCACCAATCAACCCATCTCCTTCCATTGGTGCAACTTGGGCTTTCAATTTTGAGAAGGTGTTAGAAGCCCCCTAGAAGGTGCCCCAATCGAGGGCATCAGCACATGAGGTGGCAGATGCAGGGCCCAAAGCAGCAGACAATCCACAGGAGTCTGGAGGACGGGGCTGGCACCTGCCCACACTCCAGCCTCAGCGCCTGCCTCTGCTGGTTGTATTTCTTCTCCATACTCGCAGACCCTGAAAAGATTACATTGGAAAAAAATTCTTTATAGGTCAGTACTTCTATTTTTGACAGGTGAACTTCTATTGACCTCCCCGGAATCCTGCCTCTGTAAGCCGGGCTAATGCTGCATTGTGCAAAAATAAATAAAAAGAACTGTTTCATTAACTGGGCTGAAAGAGGTAGCACCCTAATTCTTGACGTGCTAATGATTGCTGGTTCTTGAAGGTGTTAATTTTCAAATTCCAGTGTAGAAAATGTGTTCACTCTCCCTAGAGATTCAGCGTTAGCCTTTTTCTTTTGTTTTTCTTTGCCTAATGCTGATCCTCCCATTTGGATTTTGACCTAAATAAGAAATAAATACATTTTCAAATAAATACGTGTTTGTTAGCCTCCTCTTTATTACCAAGCACATTTGCACAAAATAGTGTTTGATCTTTAAAAACAGTAGCTCTGCTTTTATCTGAGAATGGCAAGGGAGTGAATAGCTTTTGTCATATGTCTCAAGGCTTTTCTATTTTAGGGAGAATTTGGCTTTAATTCCCAGTGTGTGTTGATCTCCATTGCTAATGCTTCCCTATTTATTTTTTTTCCCATTCTTTATTTGTTTTAATGCAAAAGAAAAAGATAGAGAAGCTATGTAAATATGGGCCTTTCCCTGTTCATTCCTAGACACGCTGTGGTATTTGAGTTTCCTACTCTCAGTGGGAGTCCTTCATAATATCACCTCTTTGCTAAGCATCCATTTTCCAAAAGCTGTCTCTTTAACATTCCTTTTATAAAACTGACTTCAAAAGTAAAGGGGAGGAGATTGAATTGCCATTTGGGGCAGGTGGCAGGTGGGTTAGAGGGACTCATAATTTCAGAATTTTTCCAGTAAGCATGCAGAAGGAAACATTTTGACAGTACAGCGTAATAAAGTTAGAAGGTATGTTTATGGTTAAGTGTAATTACCTCACTGTAGCCTTTGGAAAGATAGGATGAAGAATTGGAGTCACTTGTTTGAGGCCTGCAAGTCTTGGTGAGTTTTTCCCCTACTTCCAATCTCCTCACCTCCAACCCCTGAGCTTCTGGGTATTGCTGCTGTCATGACCCAATCTAGCTCAGTTCCATTTAACAATTACAAGCTGAATCTTACAGCATGCTGGCTCTCTCCCTGGGGCTAGGTAGGGGAGAGCCGTGGGTATAGGATAATGGTTTTGCAGAAAGAATCCAGGCTTCCAACAGGCAGAATCTGCCAGTTCATATTCCAGCCCTCCAACCAACCATTGAAGCTTGGCCAAACTGTAACCTCACCAAGCCTCAGCTCCTCATCTGGAATATGGAGATGGCTATCATACTGTCTTGAAGGATTATAGTGACAATTAGAGTGAGCAGAAGCAAAATGTGAATAAGCAGGGGATATTACTAGTATTAACTCCATGTCTAAGATAAATTAAACATAGACCCTTACCTTAGGAAGGTGAGAGCTAAGTGAGAAATTCTTTGGGCAATATGACCTCAGATTGTCTGCTACTGGGCTCCTGGACTAGTTACCAAGTGAGTCTGCAACTGGATTAGTTACAGTGGTCTTCTCAAACTAACCCCTACTGGGTGTACAAATTCTCTCCCTTTCCTATTGCAGGCTCCAGGAGTAGGGAAAAGGAGAATGAAAAAGCTATCCACAGGGTAAAGTAGACACTATGTGCCCCAAGTTTACCTTATTAGCCTGTTACCTTATTAGCCTGTTACCTGGTTGCTGGGAGGACTCCCCTATAAAACATTCTTCCTTCTAATTCAAGAGCAAACCTCAAAACATCACAGGATCAAGTTGGAGGTTAGAGAGAATGTAACTACTTCCTCAACTATATGTGCGTGTGTGTGTAGTAGTTCTTCCTGCTAGGCAAACAACCTGTTGAAAAACTTAACTTGTACTAATAGATTCTTTTACATGATATCAGAACAATGTTTGATTTTGTTCATTGTTTTGTCCACATGATAGAAACAATCGTAACTTTATTTACAGTGCTCAAACTGGTGTTGAGTGAACACAAATTTCTCATGGTAACATAAAACAAAGAGAAATAATTTTCCTATCTTGCATTATTTTGTCTTAGCTACCATTTTCCACTTCTCTAAGACTGATGTTAAAGAAATCTTTGCAGGTGAACCAATCTGTGGTTAGTTTGGAACGACCTCCATTCAGTCTTGAAACCTGCCTCCAGATACCAAGGCCATTTAATCAAAGTGCAGTATTTACTAAAGTCTCCTAATTACCATCTAGGAGCAACCACTGATTCCTGCAGGAGGGAAATTCTTGAACATTGGAAGTCCCTGAGCCAATGAGCTTTTGTTTTCTGACTCAAGCTAATTCTGTCCTTAAAGTTTGTTGAGATATACAAAGATTCCATTTTATTCAAATGTACGGAGTTAAAATATTGACTATTCTATAAGTTAACGTGGATTCAAAAGAAAGAAAAAAGACTATTCCTAGTCTTGCAGGTGTTTGAAATCTGACTGGAGAAACAAATCATAGGGGTAATTTAGCATACTCGTTGAGAGCCTGTGTTGAGGGCAAAAACATTGCCTTTGCCTTAAACTAAGTTTGGGCAATGAACTTAAACTGTCTGCCTCAGCTTTTCATAACTAAAATGCCTTTTAATATATTTGTTTTGTAGTGTGAGAAAATAAGAGACTTGAACAAGATTATGTACTTAAAGCACTAAAACAGTGTCTCACTAATATCAGCAATCAGGTTGAAATGGTTAGTGTTATTGTGTTAACTGATAAGGCTCAAGAGACTTGTGGAATGGAAAAGTGGGTGATAGCAGTGCTTTGGCCTCCTGGGGTGTTAAAGGTGGGTTGTGGAGGCGGCTGCGATGTGTCCAGGTCTGGGGAAGTGGGATAAGGTGGGGTGATCTGTGAGGCAAGGTGAATAATCATGAGACCAATCCCACTGCACAAATAGGTTAATTAATTGAACTGAACACCTTGTTGTGTGGGATTGAAAATCAAAGAATCAGTTTAAGCTCATGATTCTTGTTAAACATCATGGCATCTCAAAAACAATTTTATGTCTTAAGAACTTCAGAAATGCAAATGCAGCATACTTTCAAACTATAATTTGGAAGTTGAATTATTTAAAGCTGCCTATTCTTATTAAAAATTAATTTTTAATTTTTGATTATCAATTAGCATCTGTCATCTTCAATCGGAGTGACTTAAATGAATAGGAAGGATGTGTTACTAAGGTTCACAAAATATAGATAAATATAATGGAAGTAATAAAGCTCTTAACTAGCATTTTGTAAGTTTTGTAGTATATATTTCAAATTATTAAGCTTAAATTGCACTAAGATGTTTGGGGCATAGCTGATCACAAAGTCATCGATTGTGTATGGGTGGGCATGGATATTTGTACATGTACTTCTTGCTTCTGACCACAGTGAGGGACTAAAAGCAGACACCCAAACCCCCAAACCAACAAACCCATGGAATGGCCAGAATTACTTCACTAGAGGGAACTAAGGTATCTGGAAGAAATGACCGGACCCACGGGTGAAACAAACAACTGCAAGATGATCCTAAAGCATTGTGTTAGAATGTCAGGAAGAATTTGAGAACAAAGGACACACATCTAAAGGATGCAGAAGTTGGCTTAAAGGATTCATTAACCAAATTAGGGACAATTTGAGCATCAAATTTGGGGTTGTTACCACATATCCAACAAGGAGATCATATAATCCAATAGCCAAAAAAAGTATGGGAAAAATTTAAAAATGGGCAAGTACCCAAAAAGGTATTTTTCCAAAGGAGAGAGGCAAATGGTCAACAGGTACATGGGAAGGTGCTCAAAAACATAACTAATCAGTAGGGAAATGCAAATCAAAAGCCTCAGCAAGATAGCACCTCATTCACAACAGGCTGGCTATCGTTAAAAAGACAGGAGATAACAAATGCTGGCAGGAATAGAGGAAAAGGTACACTGTGGGAATGCAAACCGGTATAGCCACTCTGGAAGAGAGTAAGGACATTCTTCAAGAAATTTAAAAATAGCACCACCATGTGATCTTGATCTAGCCATCACACCTGTGGGTATAACAGACCAGGGAAACAGAATCACTATCTCAGAGATATCTGTGCATTCATGTTCAGTGCAGCATTATTTACAATAGCCAAGCTATGAAAACAACCCAAGTGTCCATAGATATATGAATGAGTCAAGAAAATGGGATATATTATATGAATATATATGCATATAATTCATCCAAGAGAAGGAAGGAAACCCTCCCCTCTGCAGCCATGTAGAGGAGATAAACCTGGAGGGCATTATGCTAATAAGATAAGCCAGACAAAGAAAGGCAAATACTGCATGGTATTACTTACACATTGGATCATCTTTTTAAAAAAAATGAATTTATAGAAAAAGAGAGTAGAAAAGTGGTTGCCAAGTGCTGGGAGGGTGGAGAAACAAGAAGTCAGTGAAAGTACTAAAGCCCAGTTTTAAAATAAATAAGGCCTGAGGATCTAATGTATACTGTGGTGACAATAGTTGATAACACAGTGTTACATAAATGAAATCTGCTAAGAGAGTAGAACGTAAATGTTCTTAGCAAAAAAATAAAAAGGGTAGGTTTGTGAGATGACAGATGTGTTAATTAGCTCAATGGGGAGACACCTATCACGAGGCGTACATATTTATTAAATCATCACATTATGCACTTTGAGAATCTGACCACTATGTCAGTTATATCTCAATTAAACTGATATAATATAGGATTGTTCCCACATACTGATATAAATAAATAAATGAAGAGAAGGGAAAGCTCTTTCTTGTAAGAGAAGGCCAGTCAATACATGTAGAAGCAGTGATGGATGTGAAAACTCCCTCTCTGGCAGCCCTCATATTAGGGGTGATTCAGACTCTGTTTGAATTTGACAGCTGTCCCAACCAAGTCTCTTAATCCTTTCTGATCTTATTTAGGAACACACAATACATTTATTTGTTGTGTCTCATCTCCTTCAATCTGGTATCACTTCTCGGTCTTTCCCTGTGTCTCATGTCTTTGACTACTGAGAGTGTAAGTCATTTATTCACTGGGACAACTCTCACCACGAGTCCACCCAGTATGTCTTTGTGATTACACTCCTGTTCATTATCCTTGGTAGTGATGTCACAATGCCCCTTCTGCTGTCTGTGTCCCTCTGGAATTTCCCTGTTGAAGTTCTAAACTCCAATTTGATGACGTTAAGTGGTAGGACATTTGGGAGGTTATTCAATTTAGGTGAGGTTATGAGGACAGACTCCTCAGGATGGGATCAGTGCCCTCTTAAGAAGAGACTTGAGACCCTGCTATTTCTTTTTCTACTCCCTGTGAGAACACAGCCTAAGGCAAAAGTAGGAAGATCCTCTCCCAAGCACTGAGACTTCCAGGACTCTTGGACCTCCGGTTTCCAAAACTCTTAGAAGAAATACCCATTGTCTAAGCCACCCAGTGTATGGAATTTTAGTCAAAGCAGCTGAATTTATGATGACTTGCTGTCATTATTCACTTTAGCCTTAATCATTTAATCATTTGGAGTCTCCCAGTCTTCTCCCTCCTAAACCCCATATTCATGCCATTTGTCTTTTCCTAGGATTTTGTGGGGGGATATTTTCCTACTTACTTTTCTGCCTGTTTCCAAAGTCCATGTGCTGTATATTACAATTGGAGGTTGAGAGAAACCTCCTGAGACCCTGTGGTAGGGGTCTTGAAGTTATGACACGGTAGGTTTTAGAAACTCCAGCTGCAATCCTTTTGAACTTGAATGTGGCCAAGATTCCCTTTTTCACTGTATTCCTGGGAAGAAAGCTACCTAGTATTGAATTCAGTGGACTCATGCCCATGAGTTACTTTGAAGCCATCTGTTGGCCTTCCAGGAGGAGGGCGTGATGAAATGGAGGCCAAGCTTTGAGGAGGATTTGTTTCGCTTTGCTCCTAGGACTCTTCCTGTTTTTCACACTGGTTAGCTAGCCTCGAGCTACTGTCACTCATGGCTTCACCAGGACTGGCTCTTGTCAGGAGATTGTTTTGCTTATCCTAATTCCTGACCTTTTGAATTCAGTTGAAGTTGTTTTCTTTCTCAATCTTGCAGCAACCCTCAGCTGTTTGAGGAGAGCTCACTAGGAAATGTTTGTTTTTCATTAACTTGTTTCTCTCTGTGAGAGCTAACAGAAAAACAGAAGAGCAAAGGAGAAAGGGGTCCCTGTTCAATTAGCCTAATTCAGCTTCCCACTTCAGAACTTTGTCCAGTTCTAGGAAATTCACCACAGTTGACCCTGGGAAAACCATGTCAATGCCTCATTGGTTCATGTACTTGGTGCCTGTTAAGTTCTTAAGATGATCTAGAGGTTCTCACATTATATGTCTTAAATTTTTTTTATAACACTGAAGATAGGGGCTATCCAACCCATTTAAAGACCAGGACTTGAAGTTGAAGGAAGCTAAGTGATTTGTCCAAGATTCCTACCTGGAAAATGGGAGACTCAATTTTGAACTCTTTGACACCCGGTTGTTTTCTATTCTCACTGTCAACATTGAAGAAGTGGCTCAGGCTTTGGTTTGTGGCTACTTTGGGCTGCATGGCACAGGCAGGAGGGACTTCCCACATGACCCATTGGGCCTAGCTCCTAGGGATTTTGCCTTAGGCATGGGGTTTAACGCAAGAGTTAAATAGGATTTTCTACTTCTCTGTCCCTTTTCCCTGTAAATGCAAGAAGTGTATTCCTGACAAAGAGCGATAGGTTATATCTTTATATCTGTGACATAACCATAAACACTAGTGCAACCTCATGTCAGTGAAATCCCCATTCTTGTTGATTTGAGAATTTGTGGGGAATGAGAATGTTGTGCCCTATGTATGGCCTGGCAGTGAAAGTAAACAACATTTAGCTCATTTCCCCCTTTTTGATAGATGAAAAGTAATCTGAGGCTGGAAAGGGGAAGATAATCTAAATTTCCCAATTAGTTGATGTCAGAGACACATGTGAATCCAGGTCTCCTGATCCTTGAACACTCAGTAGTTGAAAGTAAAACTAAAAGTCTATATAAACCAGGGGACAATATGAGGAACAGGAAAATTTAGGACAGGGAATTTTCTTCAACATTGTTTTCAGATCCTCAATTCTTTCATGATTGAAGCAAATCATAGATATCCAAAGGGCTCAGAATTCTCTCTAAGGAAAAAAATAAAAACTTACCAAATCAGTCTGATGGCAGTGTTAGCATGTAATGTTAACTAATATTTATTTCAAAACTAAGTAGATTGAAATATGTCTTACAAGTCACAGATATTACTTTTTCAAATGTACAGGTCAATGATTCATTGTGCACTCATTGCTTAAAGCTAACCTTAGAATACTTTTACCACTCCAGTAAGATCCCTTCTGCCCACTGACAGTAATTAATGGTCATTGAATGCTTAATACAGGTTCTAAGAGGTTCTACAGCAACCCTCCCCCCGCCCCCAACACACACACTCGGACACACACATGCACAAGCTCGTTTTGCCAATTAGGAAACTATATTGTGCGGCACTCTGGTAACTACCAAGGCCACCCAGTTCCTGGACAAGCTGTGTGATGAGAGTTTGTACTCAGACTGTTTTGACTTCAAGCCCTATGATCTTTGCTATTATGTTCTTCTGCTTTTATATTAAGAAATTGAATAGCTGAACTTCTATTGAGTATGCCATTCTTCAGCGATGGCACAGACCCAGTGATAATTCTTATGTATATTTGCACATATGCAAATATAATAACAGTTCTCTTCATATATTCAGTTGGTATGGAGAGCTGGTTGTCAATGCTAAGTTTCATCTTCAGATGCATTCCTTTAAAGAAAGAAAGGCATGGCTTGCGTAGAGTAGACGAAAAAAGAAAGCAGTAACGTTAAATGTCAGTAATGAATGCTGGATGCTCACATCTAGATTTAGTGTAAACAGGGACAAAGCATACATCATGGAGGAGGTAGGAGGCCTGCTGTCTTAGTGCGTAGAGTTGACCCACACAATGCCTCCTAAAGGTGAGCTTGTTATGAAGATACCCTTGAAGGAGAGAAAGGGACCTGCCTGAAGCCAAGGGCAATCCATTTGTCTGGGTAGATCTCATGCGGTAAGTCTTTGCTGAGGGTTTAGCAAAGCTAGCCCATGGCATTGCTAATGTGACAGCCATAGTGTTTGGCCAAGCAGCCCGTTGGAGCCTTAAACTATCCTTCACCTTTCATGCATGCACATGCCCTAGTAGCAGCCTGAAAAGTCACAGAAATATAAGACCTTAGTATGACTTCCCTTTAAGAAGAGGAGACCTTCAACTTGTGGGGCCCTTAAGAAAGAACCCCATGAAGCAAAGCAGATCCCCATCCTTTCTGGTTTGAATTGACCCATCCAGCATTAGCCAGGGAATCCACAAAACATTCCACCCATTAGATACTAATATACAGCCTGTGCCCTAACCTGCCTCTCTCTGCCTTTATTCTGTGTGAGCCCCTATGTGCCCCCTCAGCTAAACTTCCGCCAGAACTTGTGATTAAGAGACTTCTCTATTTCAATTTCTCTTGTGGTCTGAGGTTGAATCACAGCCCACCATCTGGCACCCTGCACTCCACTTAACAAATGTTAATTTAACAAAGTCATAACAGCCTCAAAGGAACAGACCCCTGAAAATGATTTCCAGGATCCAGAAGAAAGTTTCTGGTGCTAATATTTGGCAGAAATAGCTGAAAAAATAAATTATTGACATACTATAGTCCCTTATAAATCAATAAGAGAAAAATAAATACCTGCATATAAAACATCAAGGGACTGACTGACCCAGCAACTGACAATCAGTATGTAAAATAAAGTTAATTTCATAAGAAATAAAAAATACAAATTAAAACAGCAGTGTCTTTCTATGTTAACCCCATCAAATTGGCAAACATTCAAAAGAATGATAATCCCTGGTGTTAGCCAGGGTGGAGGGAGAGGACCCTTTAATACACTGCCAATAGGAGTATAAATTAGTAAATTGGTACTCTTCTGGAGGGGAATTTGGCAGCATACATCAAAAGTCTTCTAAATGAGGATATTTTGACTCAAAAATTCCATTTCCAAAGGATGTGTTTCCGGGGGACGCCAAGATCCAACGCCTCTGACCAAAGAGCTGTCCTCATGCATGGGGTGCTCCTTTGAAATGGGGGTGCTACTCACGCCAGGCCTAGGAAGAGGGCACTCGTGGAACTTCTCCACTGACATAGGCATCGGGACTGCCACTCCTGAGGGCCCTCATGTCTGCTTAGCCTATTCCCTCTCCAGTTCATTCCCTGTTGTTTCCCTGCGGCCTTTCTAGGTTACCTCTATAGGTCTCTAGGCAATTCAGGCCAGGGTGGGAAATGCTGAAGAACCAAGTTAGAGAAACAGTGGGGTGGTGTTGGTGGCCAGTGGTCAGAACTCAAGTCACAGCACCCCATCCAGAAACGCTGGTGAGCACATACTCAGCCCTGGTCCTCGGCTCCATGAGTTCCTCCTTGCATGGCTGCTTCTAGATCAATATTGGCTAGAGCTGCCTTGGCTACCTCTGGGGGAGTGAATCATCATACTTCTGAGTGTTTGTGCCTCGGGCTCCCCTTCTTGAAGAGGGCACAGGTAGCCCATGTAGCTGGAGAGCACCATCAACTTGTGGCCTTGCCTGATGGTTTCCAGCTTTCTCAGCTGTGGTTCCCCACAGTATGCGGGGTACCGAACAGTCCAGCCATGGAAGGGAGGTTAATTGCTGGGATGCGCCCTACCCGACCAAACCAGTGGCTCCAAAGCCATTATAGAGACTATTCATAGAAAACATACCCTGAGACACAGAGATGCTGCTCTCATGGCCCATCAATGCCCACCTGTGCTCTCCCCGGGCCCGTTCGTAGGCCCTGTAATCCATGAGACTTTCTTTTACTGAACTGTTACTCAGAAAGTTGGTGAGCACTTTTAGAGACTGCACCCCCAGTAAACTGCATTTCTAGCATATGAGGTTGCAAAGGGGCTGGGTAACTTTCTTCAGCATGATTCTTTATAAAACTAAGGGGGTCGGGGAGCCAAGGGCAGCTGTCTGGGGGGCAGTGCTTTGTGTCCACTCCCTGCTTGCATGGAGGGCCAAGTGCCACCACCACATCTCAGTCCAGCTTGGGGGTGACTTTGTTCTTTTGTGGTAATGAAAAGGACTCTAGGGACTCTGTGCCAAGGTGACTTTCCAGGCCAGTTAAGAGATGACTTTACATCCAGACCTGGACCGACTTTGCAGAAGCCCCTCTGACTAGAGGGTTCACTTGGAGAGTTGTATGAATGAGCTAATAAGCTCACTGTTGGTTGGTTCTGCTCCGGGAAGGCCTGCCCAGTTCCCAGGGCCACAGGTGGCAAGCCCGCTGGGCCAGCTGTCTCTCCCGCAGTGAGTGCAGGGCCCTGGATGCGGGAGGGCCAGGGATGGGAATGTGGTGAGTCAGCACAGACACACTCAGATCCACCGGGCTGGCTCTGTGGTCATCCTGCCCCAGGATCACCACAGAGAAAACCTTGTTGAAGCTTCAATAGTTGCTGTCAGTGGAAAAACAGGCATTCCTTTCCAGGATGCAGGGCGTGTGATTGTCTACTTCAAAATACCTAATGGATGTTTGAGTCACATCAGGCATGCCAAACCTGAGTTCTTGTTTTTTTTACCCAATAAAGTGACAAAAGACACAAAATATATTTTACCAAATGTCTTGACTTCATTTTAGCAGATAAATTGCCATCGCATAAAAAGCACGTCCGTCTCTGCATTTTCTCAGTAGCTTCTTGCTCTGGTTTGCTGTGGACGGACTCAGGAGCCACCATCAGCCTCCTCAGGCTCTTGTCTTGGGGACCAGGGTCCTCGAGCCCGCTACCCCCCAGTACCTGGTGACTGTTGGCTTGCATTCTCATAGGCAGTTAAACTAAGAATTTCATTTCTGCCTGGGATCCTTAAAGGAAAGGAGGGAGTGAACTAGAGTGTTTTCTGTGGCTGTTCCTCTGGTCAAAAGTTTTAAAAACAGCAAATCTCTATAGCTCTACTCTGCCTCCAGTGACGACGGGAGGGAAACTTCACTGTTTGCAAAAGCAAGTCTTTTAGTTTCTTCTCTCTGTCTGTCTTTTTAAAGAAGACATTATAATGAGGAAATATAGATAATTCAAAAGAAGGAGAAAGACCATTAGGAATGTCACTCGCAGATTTCTTCCCAACCGTCCCCCTCTGTCTTGTGCAGACAGCAAGGCGGGGGATGGGCAGAGCTCACACCTTTCTCCCCTTTCGCTTGCAGCCAGCAGTGCAAGCTGGCACAGCGGGCCACACCTTCCCAATGGGGTTGATTTTCTTTGTGTCAGGCCCTACTGCTCCCTGCCCACTTCCTGCTTTGTCCCCTGCCCCTGGGACTCAAGTCAAGAAGTGCTGGGCTCTCACCTACTTATCCTCCAGCCAGGGGGGCGTTTGGGCCACAGGCCACTTGTGCATGAGCTGTGCCTGCAAGCCCTGCTTGGTTATTTTCAAGTTGTTCCTCTCCCTTGGTGGACCCTTATAATAAAAAATAATTTTCAGAGAGAATTGTCTAATTTTGCTCTCAGCAATCACAAAAGAAAAAAAAATGAGAAAGCTCTTCTGTAAGAGACTTATCTGTATTGTAAATACTAGAGTCAGGAATACTGGAACTGAGTAGAAACTGGTTCTGTGCAAACTTTATCTTCGAAGGTAGGGTGGGCAGCATTTCCTGTCTGCTCAGATTTAATTGAGGCCAAAGCTGGACAGACAGCACAGTGCTTGCTGGAGGGCGGACGGGGCTGTGAGCCGGGGAAAGCTACCAAACCCCACCCTACTTCGCCATTTCTGATTTATTTTGGCGAGCAGATTTTATGGAGTTCTTCTTTGAGCCAGACACTGTGCTGGGAACACAGCACTAAGCAAGACTGGGGCCCGCTGCCTTCATGTTGGGGTGAAGACACACATTCAGGGATGGCACTGAGGCGCTGATGCTGGGGGAGGGGTATCCCAGAGACAAGTTTTGTGGGCAGGAGGGCACCTGGCATTCCTAATAAATCCGACCAGGCCAAGGGGACCCGGCAGGGGAGCCCAGAAGCCCGCATGAGTTGGAGAGGGTGTGGACAATGCAGGGCCTCCTGACCTGACTTGGTTTGGTAAGGCCATGGTCCAAGGCCAAGAGAAGGCCTATTATTTTTTGACTTTTAAAAATTGTGGCAAAATGCACATGCACATAAGAATTAACATTGGAACCA
This sequence comes from Condylura cristata, assembly GCF_000260355.1. Classification (NCBI taxonomy): domain Eukaryota; kingdom Metazoa; phylum Chordata; class Mammalia; order Eulipotyphla; family Talpidae; genus Condylura; species Condylura cristata. Next base: position 23,913,233 of record NW_004567118.1, on the reverse strand, counting down.
TCGGTAAGTATACAGTTCAGTGTCATCAAGTACCACGTGGTACCACCCCACCCATGTACCTACCACATAGCCTGTTGATGATGCCAAACTGAGACTCGGTGCCTGCTACTCAACGATTCCCTATGCTCTCCTGCCCGAGGCCCGGTAACCAGCTTTCTGCTTTTTGCCTATGAATCTGACTCTTTTAAGTCCCTCATATGAAAAATGAACAATGTGATGATCTCATCATTCTGACAATATTTATCGTTTTGTATTTAGTTTAGTCCACCTAGCGTAATGCAGGGGGGAGATCACAAGCCCAGAAAGATGTAGGTGAGATGTCTCGGGAAGAGACTGCCCTGTCACATCCAATGCATGTCTTCTCCTGTGCCCTTCTCTGATGCCAATCAGCTGTGTCAGTGTAGCAGTCAGTTTCCGGCCTTTGTCTCCCAGCTCAAGGCCAGGTACCAGCTGTCTTCTGCACACCTCCGTGTGTTGTTAGCAACCAGAGGGAGATAGTATCAGACTCCTAAAGGACACACTAGATGATTAGTCAGAGGGAATTTTGAGGTCCAGCTTTCCAGGTTTGCAGAAACATAAGGTGGTTGAAACAAAGAAAGAATCATACCAAAGTCAGGTTGGCACTATCAGGTCTTGAGGCACATGAGCCACCTGAGTGCAGGGCATGGTCTCTTTGCTCCTGACCTTCCAGAGGCCAAACACAAGGTGCAGCGACCACACGGTTGACCAGAGGCGGGAAGGGAAGTGAGGGAAGTGGTGGTATGCATGGCTAATGTTCATCTCTCCTTGACATCTTCCCCGAGGCTCCTGCTTTAACAAGAACACAGCCCTTATTGTTTAATTGATAGGAGCTTGAGATTGATTGATTTGTGTGGAAAATTTAGCCACCATACGCAGGGTGTTACAGTGGTATGTCTGTAAAAGAGAGAAGAGCATCACAGCAGAGGGCTCCCAGCGCCCTGTGACCCGCAGCAGCCTCAGATGAGTCCCAGGATGCCAGGAACTGGACTTCCTGAGGAGAGCAAGCAGGGACAGAGACAAGCAGCCACATGGGACATGTCGCTGAGCACTGGTCGCTCCTGCTGCTGCAGCCCAACTTGCACTCTAGCGTTCCTAGGAAGGTGACCACACAGAGGAGAGATGCGACCCACGGTGAGCCCACTCAGAGAGGCGGATGGTCTCCTGTACTCTGCAGACTGTGGCAACTGTTGTCCTCACTTCCTGGTGGATTATTTAGTACATTTTAGATCCTGACTTTCTCCTTTGCCCCAGCTCTTGTGGTTTCTGGCCAGAAGGTGCCTTAGATTTATGGCTTTTGTGCCTCAGAGGAACTGCTTGGGGCAGACCCTGTTTGGATGGGCATTTGCCCATGAGGGTATAAGTAATTTGAAGAGTTACTGGGAAACTATTATTAGAAACATTCTTTCTTTTCTTTTCTTTTCTTTTCTTTTCTTCTCTTCTCTTCTCTCTCTTTACACACTCCTCTGTTAAAGATCTTTCACAAAGAACCTGTCTTTATGTGGTAGATAGTTGAATTCCTTTATAGCACGCACACTTAATAGTTTGGGGTCCCTGGGTGCTCCTTGGCAGCATGCTACCAAGGGGGAGAAGGAAAAGGTTAAATATTTAGAATAGAATCTAACCTCTTAGAGCACTTGTTCTCAAACTTGCATGTGCAGCTTAGAATTCTTTTTAAAGTACAGCTGCTAGGACTCAGCCCCAGAACATCCAATCTGGCCAATCTGGGTGGAGTTCTAGGGTGCATATTTCTAAGTCATTCCCAAGTGGTATTGATGCTGCTGGTACTGGGACCACATGTGAGAAATGACTCTTAGAAACAGTCGCAAATAAAGAGAGAACACTCCTGATTTTTAGATAGAGACCCCACTACAATGGACATCTTCTTTCCACATGTCAAATTGGTAAGGAACAGGGACTTCAAGGCCATTGAGCATGACTTTTCAGTCTCAATACACTCCAAGGAAGTGAAGTCATAGGACTTATTGCTTACAGATCCCAAAAAGAGGTGGAGTGAGCAACGGATGAGGTGTCCTCCACCCTAGGTCACCAGCAGGGACATGGATAGCAAGATAGCAAGTACCTGTTGCTTGGGAGGCAGTTGTGGTAGAGGTCACTAGCTCTGCATAGATTCCACTCTGGGTGGCTACTTTAAAAGGCAAAATAAAGGGGAACTCAAGGTAAATCCTTATCAGGATGTGGAGATTGCATGTGAGAAGGAGTGTCAGACTGAGAAGGACCAAGGAGGCAGCTCAAGATGGCTCTTTCCTCATTCCAAGGAGGGCTGTGAAGACCCACTAATTACACCAGCTGAAGCTCAGTCCCAGGACAGAAGTCTGGGCCAAGTCTGTTGGCCCCAGAGTCCCTGCTTCCTTGGCCAAGCCATGTTAGCACCTCAGCCTTCACAGGTGGGACAGTTGAGGAGAGAAAGCTTTCATCTTGATTGCAAATGATCTAAGTTGTTGGTCAGTGAACTAGTTTCTCCTGAGGAGTGGAAAGGATATTTGACCTCTGGGCAGGGACGTAGGGTATAATCACTTTATCCTGCCCCTATTGTCATTTCTTGGAGTTATCCCAGCTGGTAAAAGGGCTTGTTTTCCTGAGGAACAGGAGAGAAAGCCAGAACACTCAGGACAGGGAATGCAGCATGAGATACAGAAGCTCAATGTGCTCCTCTCTTCCATAGTCACAGGTCTAGTCAACTACACACTGGTGTTCTCAGTCAGGTTTAAGTGGTGAACAAGCAAGACAGAAGCGCTGCCATCATCTCCCCTCCCCACGCCTGCCTTTGCCGTGATAGCAGCTACAACAATTCCAGTAACAAGTACTGAGCAGCACTTAGAACATGGGTCAGATCCCACTGTTCATGTTATAGTGTGGAGTTAATTAGAATTTATATCTTATTATGATGTACGTGCTATAATGAGGAAACCCATTTATCTAGATTAAGTAATGTCGAGGAAAAATAGCACCAGACACTTATGAAAGGTGGCAAGCCAGATTTTATTCAGACAACTGAAGTAGTGGGCAGAAATCGCAACTAAGAATAAGTTGGCGAAGGTTTTCAAATGGAGAACAGATAGTGAACAAAAAGGGCAAGAACCTGGTGTGGGCTCCGTTATTCCAGAACTCCTCGATCTATTTCTAGCCTATGTGCTTCAGGGAAGCTTAGGCTGCTGCTTTGAGGGAACAAGTCACTCGAACTTCAGTTTGCACACAAGTCACCTGGAGATCTGGCTCAAATGCAGGCTCTGATTTGGAGGTGTGGGTGGGTTAGGGCTGATACACAATGCTTCTAGCAGAGGTCAAGTAGAGCTCCTGGGATCTCACAGCAGTAGGACACTGTGGTGCTCTCTTTCTCCCCGGAGACACCAGAAGTCTCTTGATGGCAGGACCAAGTGCTATTCATCTTTATACTCCTGAATATTGGGATTGTCATAGAAGGCAGCAGAACAAAAAGAGAGGAGAGTAGGGAAGTGTCTTTTCCACTGACAATGGCCTGTTTAGAAAGGAGAAGTTCAATCCCAGTGTCTTGACACTCCCTTCTCTCAGTGCCAAAACCAAGCCAAACAGACCTTGAAACGTCATCATTTTTCAAAATCCAAACAGAGATAGATTGTGGTGTTTTATGACTGCTGAAGCTCTGGCTTTTATCTCTCACGCAGTTTCTGAATGTACAAATGAAGTGTGTGTGGCTATTTAATAATATGGAAAAAATGTCAGGTTTGGGGCCTCAACCCCAGCAAAGCCCCTTCAAGATGCTTCCCCAAAGCCAAAGCATCTGATTGGGTAGCTCTGGTGTCTGCCTAACATTAGCATTTAGGAGATAATCTCCTTAACGCCATAAATACTAAATCTAAGTACTTTAGCAGGCAAGACTGCCTGGGACCTTGTAAAACAGATCGTGGCCATATGGCAGAAATGATAGGCATTGTCAGAAGGTAAGGGGAGACGGACAGTAACAGACGAGTCACTTTTACAATCTTCCCCATTCAGAGCACAGTGTGTGGCTTGACAGCCCAGGAAATGGGCAGCCAAGACCCTGTCACTGCTTGGAAATCTTTAAAGACTCACAGAGGAGGCCTCTCTTGCATGTAGAAGAGAAACAGTTGTTGTCCTTTGAGTGGCACCTGGAAGGGAGCTGGTACCGGTGGAACTGAGAATGGTGGGTTGGGAGGCGCTGGGATGGATGTGTTCCTGAGCTTCTCCAGTCTGAAGGACAGGGCACCCTGATCCCTCTACTTCTCACTGGGAAATTTGGGTTTTCACTTGGCCTCTTTGGTGACCATTCATGCCCATGCTGTAGGGTCACTCGCAAAACAGAGGCTGGGTGAGAGTATCTGGGCCCCACCGGTACCTCGCATCTCTCTCATTTGCGTCTCTCCCATTTGCTGACATAAGGAAACCTCTCTGGCATGCTGCGTATGGCTGAATGTGCCTCCCTTGGGCATTTTGACCCTTGGTACCAATATTCCTTCCAGCTACATGCCTTTACACCCTTTCTCATCTGATAAGCCCGACTCCTCCTTCAATACTCAACCTACGCATCACTTAAGAGGTTTCTCCACCCACACCGTCCTGTGGACACATTAGGTGACACTTTGCTTCTCTACCTGCTTCATAGTTCGTCTCATCTACTAGATGCATCATCTTTCCATTCCTTCATCTCAGTGCCTAATGGTGTTCTAGGCCCATAGCAGATGCTCAACGAATTTTAAAAAGTTGAATGTGCCGCAACAGACATTTCTCTATAATCGCACACAGTGAAAGAGATGGCTGTGCCTCTCCAGGGGAAATGAAGTACACAACTCTTTCCAGTTTAAGCTTTAACGTGTCACAGGCACCAGGATACAGGGAAGCGTTCCAAAGTCCCAGTCACAGAGGCAGACTTCCATGAAGAACAAATCCCGCAAGCGCCTGCTTCCACATGTCACCTTGGCACTTCATTATCATGACCGAAGCCACACGCCATTTGGAAAGTCACTGGGGGAATCCCAACCACAGGTTTCCCTCGGGGATCGTTATGGGATGAAGAATGCTTTGAAACCAAATCAAAACTTCCTGCCAAGGAGAATTGTCATGGACTGAATTGCCCCAGATCCTATGACAAGGGTCTAAGTGCAAGGGGTTCATTTGGGTGCGATCCCGGACATGCTGGCAAAGGAGGGATCACGTGAGACAAAGGAGGAGAAGAAGCCAGGGGAAGGCTAGTGGAGGAGCAGACTCCTACTGCAGAAACCAGGCTCAGACCCCTGCAGCCCGGGACACGAGGGGAGCTCTTGGCTTTGTCTCTCACGATGGGTGAGGGAGCAGCTTGGCCTTCTCCTCATCCATGCTGCTGTTCACCAGTTGGTAGACATTTGGCTGTTTCCAGAGTTGGGCTATTATGAACGAAGCTGCTTTGAACGTCTGTGCGCTAGTGTGTACATATGTTTTTATTTCTTCTGGAAAGGAAAGGAATGGCTAGCTGGAATGGTAAGCGTATGTTTAACTTTACAAGAGACTGACTAACTGTTTTCTAAAGCCAGCGATCCCATTTTATATTCTTACTAGCAGTGTAGGAATGTCCAAATGTTCCTTAAAAAAAAAAAAAAAAATCTGTGTTTGCCTTTTCATTTTCTTAAGAGTGTCTTTTGAAAAGTAAAACTTTTAAACTGAGGTACAAGTTATCAGTGCATTTTATTCTGGAGTTTGTGCTTTTTATATCACAAAGACTTTCTTACTTTTTTTTTTTTAAGTTTTACTTTAGCTTTTATTTAGCTCAAAGATCCATTTTGAGCTAATTTCAAAGTATGGTTGAGGGAAGAGTTTCTATATATCTACCCATCCATGCATTCATCCATCCCACTACCCACCCATTTATCTATCAACCTACTTTTTTATTTATTGGCAGATATGTTGCTAATTATTCAATAATTTTTCTGAGAAGACTCTTGTTCCCCAATCAATTATCTTAGTAATTTTACTTAACATCAACTGGCCACCTATATTTGTGTCTATTTTTGTACTCTCTCTTCTATTTCCCTATCTATATTTTGATCCTTATACCAAAATACTTTCTTGATTACTGTAGTTGAAAGAAAATATTGAAATATGGTACCCTGACTCTTTAGATTTTGCTATTTTCTGAGTTTTTTGGGTTGTTCTAGGTCTTCTGCATTTTAATACAAAATTAAAATCAGCATGTCAGTTTTTACAAAAAAAATCCTGATGTAATTTTGATTGGGATTGCAAGAAATCTTTATAATAGCATTGGTGTCATTATTATCTTAATAATATTGTTCTTCTAACTTGTGTCTTCTTTGTTTTCTCTAAGCAGTATCCTGTCATTTTTTTTTTTAATTTTTTAAAAAAGATTTATTTATTCATACAGAACTGGGGTACAAGCCAGAGATGCGGAGGGTGAGAGGATTCACCAGAGACAGAGTGGAGAGCAGAACAGGCAGATCAAGGAAGTACACTGCTGAGGGGAGCAGCGGGCGGGTCAGGAGAGGTCTGCGGCGCCATGTGGTCACCTTCGGGGCAGACGGGGATCGAACTCATGCGGAAGTGGCTTTAGTTTCTTAGTGCTGTGCTTTAACCCGCTGGGCCACCAGGGAGGGCCAGTATCCTGTCATTTTAATGGAAAAAGTATTACTTGTATTGTGTTAAATTTGCCTCTATTTTGCAGTTTTTATGTTGTGAGCAACATTGTTCTTTAAGTGAATTTTAACTTCACAAATACATTTTTTAAAATGTATTCTTAAGTTACCTGTATTTTATGTACATACATAATAACATATATGATTTTACTCACTTATAATCTTAGTCCAGAAACATTTTTTTTTTTAAAGATTTATTTATTTATACAGAACGGGGCACAGGCCAGAGATGCGGAGGGTGAGAGGCTTCACCAGAGACAGGGGGAGCAGAACAGGCAGATCAAGGAAGTACACTGCTGAGGGGAGCAGAAGGCGGGTCAGGAGAGGTCTGCGGCGCCATGTGGTCACCTTCGGGGCAGACGGGGATCGAACTCATGCGGAAGTGGCTTTAGCTTCTTAGTGCTGTGCTTTAACCCGCTGCGCCACCAGGAAGGAACCCCAGAAACATTTTAAGGGATATTTTCTTAGTCCAGAAAGATCTTAAGGTAAATTATAGGAACATAGAAAATAACGCAAAAACTTAAAAGAAGATGGTAGAAAAGGGAAAAATCAAAGCACAGGGAAAGCAGCAGAGCCAGGCACAATCAGTTGAAGTCAACACACGCTTTATACACACGTATTATAAAGTTCTGGTTTTCTCAATGCTAATGTGAAACGTGAACTCTTATAACCTAATTTATGGCATCCTTAAGAGATTAAATCCACTCTCTTCAGAGAAGCACAGCAGGTTCTCACAATCAGAACAGAATATAACCTAACAAATAAGATACCTAACAGTGTCTCTGCCAAAGCTATGCTGAGTTTGATATGTTGTTTTCGTGTCAGGTGAACTATACACCAGCACTATCACACAGGACTGTCTCCCAAGGTGCCTGCAACCTCATGAAAGTCCCGGGTCACGAGCGTACAACTAAGCTGGATTTGGGCTCCTTGTCCTCAGGAAACACTAGAGCTAATAAATATTAGCCATCTTAAACTGCTATGTGTTGGGTAATTTATTATGTGGCCATAGACAGTTAACATCAATGTTGGGTCCCATATTAGCTTTATTTGATATTTATACATGTCAAGCTTCAATTGTCATGACTATGAGGAAAGAGCGATTATTGGGCCTTTCACAAGCAAGGAAACCAAGGACTTTCCCACGGAGGCCAAGTCAAACCCAGAGAGTCTGAACACTGGGTTTTTATCATCATGCTTTTCTGTCCCCTCCATAGTTCTCCCAACTAGATCCTATGGAGGGGGGAGGGGAGGGGTTGGGGGTGGAGCTTTTGTGGGATGCTTTCTCAGTGGGAATGACACAGCACTCAAGAGGGTGAAAATTAACTCTTGGGAAGTATGAACAAAATCTTAGATAACACAGTGGTTTGTGGTCTTCCAAGCCTCAACTCTGGCTGACAAATTTAGTCTTTACTACTTAATTTCTTTTGTTAAGGAGAATTTTAATTAAATTAATTTTTCTCTGTAAGGGTGCTTTAATAATAGTAATAATAAATTGAGAAATACTGCTTTATGACAAAGATCATTTCAGACTACTTCTCAAAGAGCCATAATCTTGAGGGAAAAAAAAAAAAACAAAAACAAAAAGCAAAAACTAAACCCCAGACTTCCTAGTGACCAGCTGGTTCTTAGTGAACACTAGCTGATAGATTTTCCCACAAGAGGTTCAACTCTCTACTTTGGAAACAATAAATGATGAAGCCAAAGTGGCCTTCTCGTACTCACAGAAAGCACAGCTTTCTGCAAAAGCCAAAGGCATGAACCCCTGGGATCAAAGCTTTTAGGAATGAGGGTGCAGAGTCAGCTGCTGGGAAACCCTGTCAGTAACCTTGATGGAAATACTAGTTCACATTCTTAGTTTAGTTCCCTGCTGACTGACCTTATCATGAGCATCACGTCTTACTATATTTGCTAATCTGTGGATTTCTAAAAGTAGACCATAAGTCCAGACAGAGTATAAAATGAAATGAGCTTAACGTTTTCAGGAGCTGTGACAGGTGTCAGAGAGATGAGCAGCTCAGACCAGCCCACAGCTGCTGGAGACTTGAGGGCATGCACAGCTCCTCAGTCTGACTGCTTTGGTAGCACATTCACCCATGTACACTCACGTGGAGTGCTGCTCCCCTGGCGCCCCTCCCACAGAGGCTAAGGTGGGAAGACACAGGCTGTCACTTCCTCATCAGCAGATGTTCAGGGTTGAAAGGGCTGAGACAGACACTAACAGCCCAGCAGGCTGACTGGGCTGCTCCAAGTCTCCCTGTTGGCCTGTAGCAAAGGAAGGCGAGGACCCCAGGGCCTGACTCTCCACCCAGGGCTCTCTCCCCCAGCCCACATGTCTCCTCATCCTTTGCTCTGTTAGCTCAGCTCATCCCTCTGGGCACCAAGCATGAAGGAGCCTAGCTGTTTTCTCCAGCAAAGTTCGTGGCTTCTCCTTCCATTCTCCCTCCCCTTCCCACCCAACTTCTGTCTGGTTTGAGTTTATTGTCAAAACACGCCCAGCCAAATTACTTGTCTGCAGACATTTTTGCTGGCCTTAGTGTATCCACAAGAGAGCTGCTAATGATTACCCTTCCTGCCCGTACTTAGCTCATCCTCAGAAGGGAACTGCTCATTATCATTCTCTGACTGCAGCCTGGGCTGTCTGGAAACAGTCAGTGAGCCAGGATTCCAGTGCTGGAGTGAAGTCCCAACATCTTCTGCAGGGTTGACTCTACCAGCAGCTTTTGGGGGGCTGTGTGCCTGTGTTCCTTCAGGCCAGTCTCTTTGGAGTTTGTGCAGGCGTGAGTAGGTGGGGGCCTTCGGTTCATAGTTGGCTCCCTATATCCCCCTCCATGACCAGCTACATTACTTTCAAGACCTGGTACAAAGCAAACATTGGGGCCCCAGGGGGAATGTGCTTTTTTTTCTTTTCCTGGTGTCTCCCTTACAATGTGTTACGGTGTTGTTTGCTACGTATGTTTTCCTCAGTCAAAAGAATTAAAAATTTATTATCAGCATAAATTTTGTCATTCATCACGGTATTGTACAATCCACTTTTTAATGCGAATATTTGGTTGCTTAACTCCTATGCAGAATCCCTGGGACTATATACATGGTATTTGGTAATTCACATATGTTCAGGTATTCTTGCCTTAAGAGCAATGGCAATGCTGCTCAAGAGTGACTCAAGTGCCTTTATTTTGGTCAGTTGACAGAATATGCAGGAATCATATTCTGTCAACTTTCTCCACTGACTGGTTGCTACAACAGGGAGGTCACGTGAACAAGAAAGGACAAAGTGGGAATTCCTAGTTGTTCGTATTACTTGCAATGCATTTGCCTTCTTCTGCCTTTGTAGCAGGTTCACACAGAAAATATGGCCCCCCCGGCTGCAGTGGCCTTTCATTCAGTTGCATTACTTTGTGCTCACTTTGAGTCTCACAGAATTGTGCAAGTCCAGAGCATAATGCCTGCTGTCCATACCTGGACAGCTCCTAACTGGCATTTTTTCTGCTTCAGTGTGTGCTCCAATCCCACTGAACTCCACCTGCAAAAGAGCACCTCAAAGATACAATCATTAGGCATTTCAAAAATATGGCAGCCGAATGTCAGGTCAGTGTGGGGTTGTTCTGAGCAAGCACTCTCTGGTGTCAACATTGTTCCCAAGGCCACAGTTTCATCCCTGCCCCCACCCCAGTCTCTCAGACTCAGGTCTCACTCTGCTTCCTAGGAATACAGGAGGAATTCCAGAAATGCTAAAATCAGAAATCAAGATGTGAAGCAGTTAGTCTAATGTCACATGATTTTATTCATATAACATGATATGAGTTTATTCCTGAACATCTTCTGTGAATAACCCAATTGCACTTCCTTGCAACAAAGATATAAATTTTATTTACCTTTTAAATGTCCTAATAAGCTCTAAATGTGAAAAAAAAAGTTATTTCTGCTGAGGAATATTACAGTTGTTATTCGTACATATAGATTGTATTATTCAATTCTGTTTAATGTAATTCTTTTAAAATATTCACATCAAGGCTCTTTTTGAACCACTTATTAATGACAAGTCATCATTTCAGTTCCTCCCAAATGCTAAATGACATTCTTCTTACTCATTCAGGATGGTTATGAATGGTTATGAATGGCAACTGACCTAAAGCTACCCCATGATTGCAGCTAGGTCTGAGTATATAGTTCAGGTTTTAGATAAACTGAAAATATGGATGAGTCAAATCTACCTATATATTAAAATAAATTTGGAACATCACTATTTAAAGAAATCTCACACTAATTCTGTTTGTACTAGGCATAATCATCTTCTAATTTTAATTTTAGGCCATACTTGAGGCGGTAGGCTATTTTATCATGTACACCAATTAACATTTATAAATTAAAAGCCTACTTCTTTTTCCAAATTCATTCTAGTACAAACATTCATGAAATACATGAAATGTACATTAAAACTATTTAATCCAGGGGTGGCCCATTCTAATCTGTCATTGGCAGGGAGCAGCTATTGTGAGGATGAATTTCTAGCACTTCCAACTTGTCCTACACACAGCAGAGAGATTTCCCCAATTCCACAAGAAGACCGCAAGTGCAGCCTCAGCCCCTGGTGGGTGAAAGTCATGGAGAGCAAGGAAGCAGTAGAGTCGTGGACATCGTGTCCTATAGACCAGCCAGCCCTACTCGTTATTGTGAAGTTTGCTCGGCTTTTCCAGTGATTCTTCAGCATAGTCACAGTTCTACATTTATTTTTCAAAGAAGAAGAGGAGTAGGAGATAGAGCAGGAAGAGGAGAAACAAGGGGAAGAAGAGAAGGAGGAACCAAGGAGGGGCAGGGAGCAGAGGGAGGAGAAGGAGGAGCAGAGGGAAGAGCAGGAGGTGGGAAGAGGAGCAGGAGGGGGAGGAGGAACAGGAGGGAGAGAGAAGGGGGAAGAGCAGGAGATGGGAGGAGGAGCAAGAGGGGGAGGAGAAGCAGGAGGAGGAGCAGGAGCAGGAGGGGGAGAGGAGGGGGAAGGGCAGGAGGTGGGAGGAAGAGGATAAGATAAATCATTTCCCTCTCCTACGCTTTCTGGATTCCTTTCATCATCTGCAGGTTTAGAATACCTACCTGTGTGAATGAGTGGTCCAGACTGTTCCCTGATGAATTCTGAGCCCCTGGTTGCTCTGCTCCTGTCAGACTGTGGCTGTTCTAGTTGCCCAGAGCTCCTGACACAATCCTTATCATCGCCACTATGTGGCAGCAACCTGATTTCTTCACAATAGTTGGGGCTAATGGTCATTCCTCCTCTGCCTATAGATCTACTGGCGTAAAAATCCCAGTAGGTGGCTGTCGGTGTAAGGTTGGTGAGATGCTTCCATGCAGCCCTGGTAGAGATCCTCCTGCCAGGAACCAGCACCTCTGATCCACCCAGCCTGGCTCTCCAGTGGCAGGAGTCCTTCCCTAGGTGGGTCCCTGAAAGGGGGGGCGAGTGGGCCCACTCTGCTTCCAACCTTGGCTCATTCCCTGTGTGCTTTGTCTGTCGTGATGAGCACCATACAGCACCGTGCTTCTTATCCACTGTGAGTCAGAATCACCAGAAATCTTGCTCAAACACAGATCCCAGGACCCCATGCTGGAGAGGCTGACACAAGATTTGAGGCAGGGTTTAGTTGCATTCTAACAAGTTTCCTGGACCTGTGGATGTTCTAGGTCCACAGCTCCCTGAAGTCTATTCTCCATCTGGAAGCACAGGGCTCCCACTGTCCAGAACATCATCTCTGCACTGAGGACTCAGCTGTGCCCATGGACAGGCTGCCAATTGCTCCATGAGCCGGGATATGGCAAACGGCTCCACAGCCCTCTGCCCACCTCGCTCCTTTTGCTGTAAAGAAAGACAGTCAGGGATGCAGATAGCAAATAGGACATTCGTGAGCCTTTGATTTGGGGTCCCAAAAAGACCCTTTGGGCAAGGTAACCTTCTTGGGTCCTGAGAAGAAGCCCTCAGAAACGAAGATGAAGAAAGGGCAGCTGGACGCTTATGAGAGGAGAAGGGTTAATAGAAAGGTAGGCACGGGCAGCTCACACCACATGCACCCGGAGTCGGCTCCTCCCCTAGCTCCGTTGCCAACACTTGGTCCCACTTTCAGGTGAACCACTGCAATAACCTTCATGGGGGTCCCTGCTTCTAGCCTTTCCCTGAGCTCCCATTCATCTCCCTCAGCTACACAGTGGGAGTGACACAGAATGAAACAGAAGTCAGACATGTCACTCCTTTGCTCACAATCCTCAGCAGCTCTTTCAATCAGAGGAAATCCCACAGCGAGCCTGTGTGGGCGTGTCTGAGTCATGCCACTCCCACTCTCACCCAGCTCCTACTGTTAAGGGGAAGGACGTCCTAAAGGAACTCTGCAGAGTCTTATGAATTCCACCCCCTACTCCCTCTCTCTGGACCCTACACCGTACTCCAGTGATTGGAAACTACAACTCCCGGCAGTGCCCGGGAGAGAACTGCGAGGGCCCAAGGGTGGAGCTAGCAGGAATGGATTCTGGGATACTTGAGGGAATAAATAGGGCGTGAGTGCATTTCTCTCGCTTGAGAAGCAGCTCTCTGGACGGCGTTACTCGGTGTGTTCAGTCAGCCTAGCCGTAAGGTATTCCATTTACTTTGTATCCCGCTCTCTTTCCCTGGGCTGTTTCCTATTCCTTTCCCCTTTTGTAAATAAACCCGTTATTGACCCTTTTGTGGGTACCTGCAGTGTATCTGAGTTGTGAGCGCGCGGGTGAGGCCCACAGACAGGCGGCCCAGTCCACTCTGAGCTACCCTGTAACACTACCACCCTCCCCTTTGCAGCCAGCCTGGCCACCCTGCTGTTCACTAGCTGTGCCTGACTCGCCTCCACAGAGCCCCACCATGGCCACGTGCTCATCATAAACCCCCTCGCCCCGCTCTTCACACACTTTTCACATCTTTGCTAAAGTGCTTCTTCTCAACAATGCCTCGTCTCTCTGGTAAAACCGCAGTATGCCCGCTCCTCAGCTACACCAGGCCTCCACCCCTCTGCCCTTCACTACTCTCCACTGCTTCTGGCAGCACTGGTCACTTCCAGCCTTCAGCAGTCCATTCTTATCTTCAGGGAACATGTTCCAAGACCCCCCGGGACGCTTGACACCGTAGACAGCTGCTTCCCTTGTCTGCTAGGTCTTTGTTTTTCCTCTACTTGCATACCTATCCCTATAACAATGTTTTATCTATAGATGAAGCACAGGAAGAGGTGAACAATAACACATAAAACAGAACACATATAATGGTGTGCTATAATAAAAGTTGAGTGAATATGGTCTTTCTATCTCTCAAAATGTCTTACTGCACCTGGAGTGTTTTCACACTGTGGTTGAAAGGAGAAAGCTAAACGTGAATAAGAGGCCACTACTGTACCATCTAATTTATTTATTTATTCTGTTTGTTATTTATTATCTGTTTCCTCCCATTGGAGTGGAAGCCCCATGGAGGCAGGAATTACCCCCAACACCTGCATGCCTGGTACACAATGAATCTTTATAATTAATAATGTGTCAGCAAGCCCTTGAAAGCTTCTGCTGTTAGAGAGCTGAGCAGAGAAAAAGCTGTTGGAAGGTTAGTGGGAATGTACACTGCTCTCTTGATTAAACTTGCCTCTGGGAAATCTGGCTACTCCACAGTCAAGGATAATTGATATGTCCCACTTCACTGGCTGAGGGTGCAACTTAAGATCATATTTCTTATGTGTTCAGATTATGACTCCCAGGGCTTATTCCACAAATTGAAAGAAGTGCATTTTTTTCTTCCTTCTATGATCTGTCTAAAACCATGAGGAAATTTGCCTCTTATGAAGAAGTCTGTGCATCTTACAGTGGCCTCAACAGTAAGAAATCCATTGTCTGGCAGGCCCTCCAAATGGTCTTGTTTTCAGCTCATGCTTGATGTCACTACCAGGATTCAATGATAGGCTACACTCACTACAGAATACCCCCCACAAAGTTGATGTGGGTGCCCAACACCACAGTTCTCTTGTAGTATTGCATTTTCAGTGAAATGCAAAAAAAAAAAAAAAAAAAAAAAAAAAAAAAGTATATGCTTTCCCATATGCATTATTCCAGGGACTTATTCTAAGGAGCCTAGAGCAAAACCTGAACCCAGAACCAGCTGTCTTGAGGTGATTTGGTTCCAGGGTCAGCGGGTTAAGAGTTCCATGACATTTAAGATAACTAACTAATATGCTTATTTCCTGACAACTGGACTCATTGGTCCTTTGAACCACACATCAAAGTAGCCACCAGCTTGCTTCTTGCTCCCCAGAAGTCTTGCTCCAAGGGAAGAATGGTCCTATGCATCCCTAAGGATGGAGCAGTTACTCCTGGTCTAATCAAAATATATAGTAATTGATCATATGGGTGTCCTGGGGATCTAGCAAAGTGTCTTAATATCTCCCAACCCTTAGAAAGAGGAGATATTGTTTTCATAGAAAGGATGGTCTCCCAGGAGAAATTAGCAGCCTCTTCAGCTCTGGATTCATTATCCAAAGTCTATGACAGAGGTGTAAATACACATTAGGTTGTCAGCAACCAGAACATGCATCCCTCTGTGTGTGGTTGTAACAGCTTCTTAAATAGCACAGGTATTTACATTTAATTCCTTTTTTTCAAAATAAGACTTCTCTTAGTCTCTATCAATTCTAAAAAAGCATCAATTATATCCAAAGCAGTATTTTCTCTCCATTACTGGATGCAGTTGCCAAATGAAAGCTTTTCCCTCCAAAGCCACCATGCTCAGTCACCTGGCTGGAGGCCACAGTGTTCAAGTAGTCCAGGGCAGCCACCCTTACATCCCTTGAGAACCCCTCTAAGCGTGCCAGGCCAGCCTTTACTGAGATCCAAGGAGACCTTGCAAACAATGTTCAGGCACTTTTAAACTCCTAAGTGAAATCATTTCATGCTAATAGGTTGATTGTGTGATGTCTACAACACTGGTACTTCTAGGCATTACTACCATGACTAACCACAGGCCTGGAACAAGCCAGAACCACATCCTCTCTCAGGAGTCAAAAAGAATTCTTTTTCAGCACTCCATTAAAGATAGATGAACATGACCCATCTAAAATTAAAAGAAAAAAAGTGACTTCTTGCTGGTCTGTCTCCAACACTTCCATCCTGGAGAGAAAGGAATGGAGCAAATTTGAGGGGTCGCAGTGGGTGCTCCCTTCTTCCCAAATGGCTACTAATCCACTTCTCAGCTAAGGAGTGAAAGGGATACCTTCCCCCCAAAAGCACTGCTGTTTCTTCTTGCTTCATGATACAGCAAGTCAGAGGTGCTGCCCCTTCCTTCTGAAATCAAGTGATCTCAACCACAGGGGCTGGCTGAGTTGACACTGCCAGTGTTCTTTCTCCTCTTTAGGGAACAAAGGTCATTCCACCTGTGGCTCACCCTTCACTACCCTGGATTTGGAATGATGCCCACTGAATGAAATTCAGGAACGGAGGTTTCCTTTGTGGGAACAATATGCCAGCAGTTTTATATGCCAGGGAGAAGGTGTTTAGGTAAGACTTTGTGTTAGTAGAACCTCATGACATCATTGAATTGTTCATTGAAACAAGCAAGACCCCAGGGTCCAGCTCAGCTGGACTGTCTCCTGGGTGGCTACTTACCCCTCCAGTCTGAAAAAATGTAACGATTTCCCAGGACTTCTTTGATGATGAAGTGTTATTTGCAAACACGGAAACGTTATAATATCTACAAATTCTTGGCAGCATTTTATAAAAGGCACTGCATGAAAATCTTCCATCTGTATTCTCCTATGAGAAGACCATTATCACCTGTTTTCAGAGTAATCAATGAATTTGTAGCACAATGCTGATGTTGCATTCTACCCTCCGAAATTTTGATTGGACGGATCAGATAGGTCTAATGGGTAACCAGGTGTAGGGCATATGAAGGTGGTCGGGCTTTTACACCATTGTATCTGTGGCTATCACCTGAGGCCTTGATCTTGTTAATGCAGAGGACTCATGGGTGTGGGGGCACGTGTGCCTGATTGTGGGGACGTGAGCAAGGGTGTGTGCGCATGTGCAAGTGGCACGCCTGCACTTAGGAGAGAGAGGATAAAGGGCGGCCTTACGCAGAGGAGGCTCCAGCACAGCAGCTACAAGAGAGCAGACCAGCAGCAGCTGCGAGAGGAGGAGACCACATGAACGCACACCAGAGACTGCCCAGAGGACAGAGCACACAGAGATCCACAGGGCCCGGGTTGCTGTCTCCCTGCGGGCAGCTTCCCCTGCGTATTATTAAGAAACCTGTGGGGAAGACACCAAGGGCTCCCAGGTTTCCTTTTCACTGACAGTGACCCTATCCAGCTTCTGGTGGTTGTCAAACACCAGGCAGTAGAATCTCTGGCTTAGGGAGCCTAACTCCACACTCCTCTGGTGAAGCTTAGACACTGCCTAGAAATGCAGACCTGCCAGCCTCATCCCACCGGCTGTGATTTATAGAAAAGACACATTTCATCATATAGATGACCAAAAAGTACTTCTGCATATTTTCTCTTCATCCACAGTCCGTGGCTCATAGCACTCAAGAGCTTTGGAATGTCCTAAGTAAGTGTGGAGAGTGTTAAAGGTGTCTCTTGTGTTAATGGGGTGGTACTTTTGGAAGCATCTAAGGTAGGGCTGGTTGCCAAGAGAAGCAACTGTGTGATGAGAGTTACAACTCCCAGCCCAATGTCATGACTTCCAGGGAGGGAGATGGGCTAATGGCTGGCTGAGTTTAATTGTCAATGGCCAGTACTTATTCAGTCATGCCTGTGTAACGAAGCCTCCATAAAAACCACTGAGGGACTTTGGAGAACTTCCAAGCTGGGGAGACAGAAAGCTTCCACATGCCACCTTGCAGGACCCCAAATGCCACAGGATAGAGACTCCTTGTTCAGGACTTTATCCTAATGACCCTTTGGTATCCTTTGTAAAGAGTTAGTGACTTAGGTAGTAAGTGGGTTTCCTGAGTTATTAAGGGAAAGGGTTGTCCTAAAGGAACTCTGCGGAGTTTTGTGGACTCCACCCCCTACTCCAGGGATTGGAAACTACAACTCCAACAGTACCAAGGGCAGAGCTAATCAAGCATTCTGCGACTTTGGAGGATAAATAGAGAGTGATTTTCAACAGCTCTGGGGCTGGGGAGAGAGGCAACTTCTCTCTCTCTCTCTGGGGTAACAGCTCTTGAGACCATGTGACTGGGGGCTATGAGTTTGTTACTGGAGTTCAAAGTCAGCTGAGCTCGTAAGATAGTCTAGTTACCTTGTATCTCTCTCTCTCTTTCCCTGGTTGTTCCTTTTCCTTTCTCCTCTTTGTAAATAAACCCACTACCCTTTTTGTGTGTGCCTGTAGTACAATTAAATTTTAAATGCATGGATGAGGACCCACAGACAGGCAGCCCAGTTCACACTGGGTTACCCTGTAACAGGTTTCCTGAGTTCTGTGAGTCATTCTAGCAAATTAGTTGAATCTGAGTAAGGTCCTGGGAACCCTGTAGCCATTGGTTAGAAGTACAGGGAACAGCCTGGGGTTGGGAACAGCGTCTAAAGTGAAGGGTAGTCTTGGGAGTCTGACCATTTAATGCTCTCTGTTGGTACTAGCATGAGAATTGACTGGAAGCCTTGAATACCCTGGTGTCTGGGAATTGCTTGTTGATGTGGGGAAGTCTCCACGTTCTCCCAGTGGACTTGGGCCCAGAAACTCTCAATGCCTTCTGGGTCAGAATTGGCAACTTTAGATAAGTCCCAGGTGATTTGCACTCGGTGAACATTTGAGGAGTACGGGACTAGGTCGCTGCAAAATTGCAGAAACTGGATTTGACTCCATTGCTGACTTATTGCAAAGTCATGTTCCTACTATCTGGCCTCTCTCTCTGCCCCACACAACTGTTAATGCATTAGAATGTACTTTTTAATACCTATAACCTTCTCATCTGATTCTCACAGAAGTCTGGTGAAGCAAATTGTTAGCCTCCATCCATAAGCATAAGACAGGGGGAGTAAGAAAACCCAGTTTTCTGACACATCATACATGATTCAGTGATCTATCTCCTCAAAAATGTTTTGGTAACTATGCAAGATTTTTTTTCCCCCTTAACCCCAGCTGATATACAATCCCTTCTCTTTTCTCTGGGTTTTTACAACATTATTCCATCCCATGCTGTGCTGCAGAAGGGCTATGCTGAGGCAAATTCAACTATGAAACATTCACTGCCACAAATCACAGCTGCTCACAGGGACTCCCACTGCCAGCCCCCTTAGGACATCCCTGAAACAACATTCCATCTACAGGATACTGCCAGGACAGTGCCAATCAAGAGCAGAGAGGAGTGCCCAGAAATGTTGGAGACGCGACAGAAAAGCAATCTGAAAGCAGGTGTTCCCAAACCTCCCCATGAGCCTGTGTTGAGGCATATCGACTGGCCCACGGGAAAACAAGTGGGATAAAAGGTCATTTGTTGAAACCTGGTCATAAATCCCGTGGGACAATGCCACATTGTCAGGCTGCCCCCTCATAACATTTCCCTGCCGATAACATTGGTATGTGTGTGGCTTGGAGAAGTCCCAGGAGCAACAGAGAAGACAGCACTGGTGTGTGGGGAGGTTGGATAAGCTCAGCCTTGCAAAGTCCATCACAAGGTGAGCCTAAAGGTCTAGAAGTTTGTTTTTCTCTCCACAGTCAGGATGGAGTCTGCTTTAGTGCAAGTCTGGTGGCATCTTTTGTGGTCTGATTTGAGGGGAGCCAGAGATTCTTACCCATCTTCTCATGCCCTTAACTTATGGCAGAGTGAGGAAATAATTAGAACCAGAGTTCCTAAGACAACGTGGAGTTCCTAAGACAAAATGAATACTCACGGAAGTTCTCACCAAGTTTTGGGGTTTGAAAAGACCTCAAGAATTATCCAGTTGGGACGTTGTTAGGCACAGAGAAGCAAACAGGCCTCTGGCTGGTCCTCAGTGACCCTCACCTCTTGGTTTCCATGCCCTTGTGACCCACTTAACTGATAGATGTGTAGAAATGATGTGTGACCCCCGGGGATCAGTCCCAAAAGACATTCCAGTTCTGCCTGTTTTCTTGGATCACTCACCCTGGAGGAAAGCAAAGCCATGTCATGAGGGAATGTGAGCAGCCCTGCACAGCAGTGTGCCGTGTAGTCTGCACCCCAACTGCCAGCCCTGATGGACCACCTGGGAAACACCCTGAGAGTCAATCCTTCCCAAGAGCCATTGGAAGACCCTGAATCAGACTATCCAGCCAAGGCATTGAATTCCCGACCCACAGAATTATCTACAATAATTATGATTACTGCATTTGAAGGTACTAAGTCTTGGGCAATTTGTTACACAGCCTTAAATAGCTAATCTACAGTGACCATGATTGGAGCTTCCTGCTTCCATGGTTTCAATTACCTACTGTCAACCTCAAGTACCCAAAATATTATCTACAACAGGGCATGTATGTGTGTGTGTGTGTGTGTGTGTGTGTGTGTGTGTGTGTGTGAGAGAGAGAGAGAGAGAGAGAAAGCATTCACCTAATTTTTATTACAGCACATTGTTATAATTATTCTATTTTATTGTTAATCTCTTAACTGTGCCTAATTTCTTAGTTAAACATTACCGTGGGTGTGAATAGGAAAAACATATAGATACAGGGTTTGGCACTATCAAGTTCTGAGTGCTGGGTTCCACTCTGGCTGCTGGAATATGGGCTATATAGAGGGGCAATCGTAACATACAAAGGGGTGAAGTGACAGAACCAAAATGCGGTTTAGTTTTGTTTTTTAAAAAAAAATTTATGCATACAGAACTGGGGTACAGGCCAGAGGTACAGGGGCAGTGAGAGGATTCGCTAGAGACAGAGTGGGGAGCAGAACAGGCAGATTGACAAGGTACACTGCTGAGGGGAGCAGCGGGTGGATCAGCTGCACCATGGGGTCATCTCCAGGGCAGAGATCAAACTCACACCGAAGCAGCTATGGCTAACTTGCAGTGCTGCGCTTTAACCCACTGCACCACCAGGGAGGGGCAGGATTAGTTTTCTGATGAAATTAATGTTCATAATCCTATTTAAAAGGTGGCTGGAAAGAGGATGTGCGTACATGCAAAAATGAGAAAACTACAGGATCCAACATGCCCTGCATCTCCCACTGTTTCCAGTGAGTGTGGAGGAGAGAGCTGCGTAGATGCGGTGACACTGGGGTTCAGGTACGTGGCTCCTGCGGCGTCCACACTATTCATTCTGCCCACGCATATGTATTGTTTCCCAATAAGCCCTGTTTTTTGGCAATGAGACTAATTGCTTTGTCTGAGGTCAACACTTATTTTTGTGACCTGTGAGGCCTCGCATGGATGCAAGTGGTCTCTAGATTGATCTAACCTCTGGTGTGACATGTCCCTGTTGCCCTGGCCTTCTATTCATTTTCTAACTCTCTCCCTCAAGGATTTGTGTGCTCATTATACGTCTGCCTGCTCTGGGTGTTCACATAGAGAACCCTATTTGTTCAGAACTGAGGTCAAACTTCACCTCAGAGATGATTTCTGTGGCTACAAGGAAGCTCCTTCTTCCTGCTCCCTCCCTCTCCACCATCTAGCTTCATTTCAGTCAGCTGATTGTCTTCTCTAAACTGATTTGTTTCCTCAGTAAGTGCAATTTTAAAAAGGTATCTTGTTTGTCTTGTTCTTTTTTCTGTCTTTGAAAGGTAAAAATGTGCTATGGTGAGGTGCTCAAAACTAAATAAAGGAATGAAGAGTGGAGAGAAGGAAGGAAAAGGGGAGGGAGGCTGGGAAATAAGAAACAAAGGAGAGAAGGAAAATAGGAAGGAAGACTTAGAAGAATGGTCTGTCTTTGAAATACTCTTGTTTAGGACCTATTAGATGAGCACCTACTTTGCTCAGATAAGCCTCATCCAAGCTACAGAGCATGAAAAGTTATCCTACGCCATGTCCCTCACTGTAGTGAGCGAGGGGACTAAAAGAGCTTTGTGTTCAGAGCTAAAGGTGAAGGCTAGCTCAGGTAGTCACACCAGAGAGCATTCAGACCCTCAGTGCCCACCACGCTGAGAGAGGTTACAGCTTACACTACATTGTGAAAGGTGGGGCTAAGAATGCTTATTCTGGTAATGTCCTTTCATCCTGAGGTACAGACAAGAAATAGAGCCTGTATTCTACATAGTGAGCAGGGATTTTTTGTTGTGTGTATGTTGTTACATTTTTTAATCTCTGTGGTCAGATCTATGTGTAAAAATACAGGAACTTGGCTCATACAATCTTTTTCTTAAAGGATGCCTTTATGGATGTGTACGTCTGGTCAAGCATGTCACTGTGTACTCTTTCCATGGCAGCAGCAGTCAGGGGGGGAACTGGGGGTGGGAAAAGGGAGGCTCTGGCACAGCCTCACAGTCCCCATGCTCTATTAAACTGACTCGGGCCTCAGCAAATTTTCCTGTGTCCATGAGTAACTGCTGTTCTATTTATCGCACCCTCAAGGAGAGCCTGACCTTGAATTAATTTATCAGAAGTCTTTCTAACTACTTAGAAATTAAGTGCCAAGGGGGGGGGGTTAAAAAAAAATACCTAGAGAAGTGCTTAGGAACATGAAATGTGGGTGGAAATTTGGGGGTGTCTGAGGTACCCAGGGTGGGAAGACAGGTTGGCACGAAGTAAGAAAGGACTGGCAGGAGTATTCAGCGAGTCCTGATCAAATGTGCAAAGGATGCTCCAATTTTGGGGAGAACCTGCCAGGAGCACAGAGTTGAGCTAAGTACCTACAATCTATTAGCAAGTCAATTTCCTGTGGACATCTTTAAAAAATAAGACTTTTTTTTTTCTGGCTACTGAATAAGAGGGTGAAAGGACACATCTTGTGGAAACTCTTCTTTTCAGGGCTTTAAGAAACATGACCCCTAAGCCTTTGACGTCCTCTCACTGTCCCCTTTACTCCCAGACTACAGTTGGTGTTGTTGGGCAGAAGGTGGCTATGAAATGCAGCAAGAAATGGAGACATGTTTGAGTAGTGTGCCAGGTTCCTCTGAAGGGAACAGAACACGTTCTGTGGATTAAATCATAAAAACAATCCACAGGACTATTTAAATAGACTCTGACCCACAGTGCCACAGGGATCTGGGTTAGCGTTACTCTTCAGTCTGTTACTGTAATACTTTCCATTTGCACAAGTAAGAAATGCTTGGTCCAGTTGGGCTTGTTTCCCATCCCAGGCAGGCTGGGTTCCCGAGTCTCACTCAGAGAAACAGTTCTAAGAACTGTATCTTTAGGGTCTAACCCCCAAAAGGGAGAGGCTGCCATAAAGAGAGATCCAACGAATGAGTAATGAAATGAATTTAAAGAAAGGAAACGTTGGGCCAAAGATGAAAGACCTTCTTAGCTGTGAAAATCTATTAGAAAATGTAATACTCTCCCAAGAATAGGAGACCGTTTCGTACATTATTTAACATAAGGAAGAACAAAGACCTGGAGAACATACATTGATCCCACTTCAGTCCCTGAGAGGGTAGGAAAAATGACCTAATGGTGATTTCCTATCTCTAATTTACATGATAATTTGAATCTGAAAACATTAGGAAATAATGAACCTGACTCTACCCAGAGCAGGAGGGCAAGTGGGCTGTCACCTTTGGCGTCTCTCGGCAGCTCTCAGAGGCAGGAGGAGAATTCCTGTCAGTTCCACTTGCCCCCACAGAGGCTGCTGGACTGTGGCTCACGCTTAGGCACAGCTCAGAAGTCCAAGGAGTCACAAAGCCCCAGACCCAGTGCCACGAGCGAGTCAAAATCTACCTCAGACCAAGACTGAACCAGGGGTGTCTAGGAGACAAGTTCCCCCCCGAGATAAGCAGGCACAGAGAAAGATTTTCAGTCTTGTAGTTGAAAGGCATAAGCTCCGTTTCTGTTTCTAGCCCTGGGGTTTTGAGCAAGAGCTGCAGACAACACCCAAGATACACACTCTGCATTATTCCATGTGCATGGAATCTCGATGCTGGAAGGAACCGTGGCGTTTACCTCACGCTCCTTGATCCCATGTTAAAGGGAGCTTTGTGCCCAGAAAGGGGGCATTGAATCCAAGGAAATTCTGGTAATAGCATCAGAGAGCAGGTATTGGGAGATCATATTCACCTGAGGCAAGAACAGTGCTCTTGGGAATTTAGCAAAAAGAATAGGGCCTCCTAAAGTGTCTAGAAGGATAAAGACAGAGAGAGAACTGGAAAGATTGGCAAAACCCGGACAATGTGAGACTGTACTTGTGAACTTTCCTGATTTGTATGCAGGCTGCATTTCACTTTTTCTTTCATGAGAGTAAAACGTATGCACTTTGAAGGTTGAGTTGCTATGTGGGATGAGAAAAGAAGCCGGCAGGGGGCAATCTCAGTGTCCAGGGTATCAAGACTAGGCCATTTCTCATCCACCTCAGTGCCTAGCACCGTGGTGGGCACGGTCCATGTGGCAAAGACGGAATATGAAAGTGAAGCTTTTCCAGGACCTTGTTTGGGGACGGAAACCCTGAGCCCCTGGGTGGTGGTGGAAACTTAAGCCAAAACTTCCAGGCATCTACCATCCACTTCCCACTCTGAGAAGGGCAGGGCTCTGTTCTCAGGGGAAGGGACTTGCCTTAGCAGTCAGAACAAGTCAGGTAAAGCCTGGGCCTTTATGGTGTCCTGCCCAGTTAGGACTAATCCATCATAAATAAATGGCCTCTAGAGGCTGATGCCTGTAAGTCTGATCAGATCTCAACAGCCCTGTGCCCACTAGGGAGGACTCCTTCATTTCCACCTAGGAACTGGACACCGAAGTTTCCCTGCAGAGCTTCTCAGCTCCAGCAGTGCTCCCCTGGGAATCACACACCCACTGGAGAGCCATCTCTAGGACTGCTCACTTAGAAGCAAGAGTCCCTGGCTGATTCTTTCAATGGAGGCCTGGGCAGGGGGGAGGGATGTGGATGAGGGCTTGCCCCCTCCCTTGCCTGGGGGGATTAAGGAGTTGCTTTGTCCCTGTCCTTGGCCCTCTGTATTTGCATATATCAAGTCCCAGGGGCTGAGAAGAGTGGAGCAGCTGCACCTGCCTCCCTGGTTCCTAGTGCTAACCTCAGTCAGACCTTCCAGGTAATTCCATTTGCGTCACCCAGATCCAGGCTTGGGAGTGCAATGGTGGCTGGAGCAGGGAGTGGGAGCTGTCTGTCGGTAAATGCACAGTTCCGTGGATGGCTGAAAGTGGTCAGAGGTCTGGGAAAAGCAAGGGCTTTGAATCCTTGGCGTTCTTTTAAATGGGCCTTTATTTGGAGAGCCTTCCAACCTCCTAAGCCTCATTGAACTTGAAAAGCTACAAGCTTCCTTTCTTTCCGAAGACCCTCTGGCCTCTTCGCTTATCTCTTTCATCAAAGCCATTGTTCGGGCCTGCATTAGTGGGAACCAGGACCCTTCAGAGGAGGCACAGTGTCATATCCCAGATGTAACAATGGTAGGACAAAGGATCTGAACAGTCTGGAGCAGGGCGGGGGAGCTGAAGGAGGGGTGTGTCAGGGAGCATTTAGGACTGGGCCCTTTCCTGCATAAAAAAAACATTTTTCAGTTTACAAATCTCTTACAAATGCGGAATGTGCTTTCTTGCTCAAAGCAACGACTACCATTTCCATTTGACAGGGGTTGAAATAGGGACTTGCCAACTAGATGCTTAGGGACTTGGAGCATCAGTGACCTGCCTGGACTGAGCCCCAGAATTCAAATTCTGTTCCATGTTCTGGCACCAGGTGTGCACCAACACCACTGGAAGGAATTTCAGGACAAGGTTTTATTATCAGGCTTTTCACTTATGCAAGTCTTAGTCGAGAGCTCTACTATGTATATTTTTGGCCTTGGAATACTTTTCTGGCAAATCCAGCAAAATAATTTATTGAGCAAGGAGGGTGTGAGGTGGCAAGATCCTGGCACCCTTGTGCCTTGATAAGCTGCACCCTAAGACACATTAGCAAGTGAATGGCTTCATTCAGTGTGCCCAGAGGAGTTGGAATGGGGCTGGTGGAAGTCAGAAGAGGAAGCCTCACCAGCTGGTCTGCTGACTATCTCCCTTGCAGACTTTCTTCGCTTTCAAAAACCCAACATTCCACAGTTCTTAACATTTGTTCTCCAAAAGGGTTACAACACCTGTCCCTGGCAGTTGCTGGCTAGTTGACCTCATTTTAATGTTGTGGGTCATTTAGCTCAGTGTTCTCAATCACAGTTATTTGCACTCTAAAGTTTTGTTTTTAATTGGGGTAGAATTTATATCTAGCAAATTAATATTTAAAAAACTGGTCAGCTCAGTGAATTTTAAAAGAATCTCTCATGTTGTTATAGCTGCAAGAGACAGAACATTCTATTGTGCCTTAAAAATCCTTCATTCCCCTCTACATAGCCTCATTCTACCCAAAGTACCCATCTTTTGCCTCTTCTTGAATGTCATGAAAGTGGAGTTGTACAGTATGTGGTCTTTCCAGTTGGGTTTCTGTCATGTAGCATAATGCTTTGGAGATCTCCCCATGCTGGTGTATGTATTGGTACTTTGTTCCTTTTTATGGGTGAATAAGCATTTGCATACCAGGTTCTGTGTGAACATATGTTTTTACTTCTCTTGGGCAAATGCCCAGGAGTGGGGTTGCTCATCATGTGGTAAGTGCATGTTGAAGTTTATAAGAAAGACCAAGATTGTTTCCCAAAGTGTCTGTGTGATTGTTGCACACCTGCAGCAAGGGAGGCGAGCTCCCCTCACTCTAAAATATAGTGTTGTCTTTTATCAACATGTTCACTTACACAGGTATGGAGTAGTGTTACAGGGCAACCCCAATGTGATGTGGGGTGCCTGATTGTGGGTCCTCACCATCACGCTTTAAAGGGACTTACAATGAGACTCAACTGCAGGCACACAAAAAAGGTTAACAAAAGAGGCCAATAAAGGATTTATTTACAGAAAAGGGAAATGAGGAAAAGAATACCTCAGAGAATGTATTTGTTAGCATAGCAAGGTGAGAAGTACCCCAGGGCCCTACAAACTTGCCTGTTCTAAATGGGTTCTGACATACACTGCATCGAGACAACCATACTCCACTGTATACCCCTTTAACAAAAAGAACTGTAATATAATTAGTATGCAATAGAGAAAAGAAGTAAGGATATGGTTAAGATAGTTTATCCACGAAATACCCAAAGTTACCTATTTCCTCATGAGTAAATGCCCAGCCAAACAGGATTGGCCCAAAGCAGGGCCACGAAGTCCTGAGAGCCTGCCCCAGGCCCACAGGAAAGGGGCAGGTGGTGCCAGGCAAGTCTGGAGAAAAGGAGCAAAATCAAAACCCAAGTCAAGATGAAGGCTGCCATTGTCAGCCTCTCTGAGGGTTTCTCCCTCCACATCTCTGTCTCTTTTAAGCGTCTCCTTCTGAGTCCCCCAAGTCCTGGTACAAGTCCAAAGCTGAGAAGCAAGAGTGGCTTCTTCACATGTGTCTGCTCCTCCATGACTCCTCCAGACCTTTCCTCTTCCTTCCAGGCTCCTTCTGCTCCTCTAGCCCTCTTCAGCTTATCCTCACTGCTCCACCATTCCCTGGGTGGGAGAGGGAACCTGGAACCTCCTGGCTCTCACTGTTACATTTTCACTGTCATAAAAGCCCTACATGCTCCTATTTATCCCTTCCTCCTCGCTCATCTCTAGCAACCATGATCTTTTTACTGTCTCCACAGTTTTGCCTTTTTCAATATGTGATCTATTTGGAATCACATGGGACATTGCCTTGTCATATTAGCTTCTTACACTTAAAATGTGTATTTAAGATTCCTTTAGATATTTTCATGACTTGATAGCTCATTTCTTCTTAACACTGAATAATATTTCATTGAATGAATATATAAGTTTCTTTATTCATTCTCTTACTGAAGAAGATATTGGTTGTTCCAAGTTTTTCCTAACCTTTAAATTTCAAATATAATGAAAAGTAGACAGAAATGATCAAGGTTGCCCATAAGTGCCTCGCTTTCAGAGCTGGGCTGGTAGCCAGAGACGGGTAAGATGGACATCTCTCGTGACCAACCTAAGACAGCAGGTAGACAAAAAGAGCACGCGTGCAGTAATCAACTTTTGCTATGTCTCCTAGCTGATGACGGGTAAGGCACAAAGAGTGAGTCCACAACCTAAGACAGGCACAGCCCCCTGACAAATACCCCCACATCATACTCGCTGTTTCTTGTAACAAAACAGAAACGGGGGATATGTTGGGGACCGAGGCCGGCATCTGGTGTCTGTCAGCAGCCATAAAAAGGTGAAATGGAGTCCGGATAGAGAAAAACATCCGGGTTGTAAAAGGCACGCGGGAAGAACTCCTTGCCCCCACCTTTTCTTTCTCCTCTTTCTTCTCTCACCCACCTATTATCTAACCACTGCTCCATTCTCGCCCATTTTTGTCCCTCGCGAGAACCATGTTATCAAACACTGCTACATGTCTAGTGTCCATTGGCCTTCTCCCTTCCTGACTTCTGCATCCCCCACCTCTTGTATTTTATATAAAAATAAACTCTCTCTCTCTCTCTCTCTCTCTGTTCTGATACACATGTGTGACTGTTTTCTTTGTTCGCCGGCCCTGGGGCTCCGACTCTCCGGCCTTGCTGGTCAAGGTCCTCCACAAAATTTATAGTCAGTAACTCCCTGCTATATCAAGTGTCTTACATTGTTCATATTTTCTAGTTGGTTCACAAAATACTCCAAAGATGACCAATTCTTTAAAGTCACAAACCCCTTTTGTTGTCTAGCTCACATACGTATAGCAGCAAGAATTTGTAGCTTCCAGAAATTTCCATGTGTTTGTTAAGCTAGTTTCTTTCAGTCCTCTGGAATATCAGGATACTTCAGTGATGATACCACAATCTAACCAATTGAACAATCCAGAAAATTGTTTTCTTTCTTGATGTGTCCCTTCCAATAACATCTATCACTAAAAAATTTTATATATTTTGCCTCCAAACCCTCCTTGAATCTATCCAACTAAGGTTGGAAGCCTTGGGCTCATGTTTAAACTGAGACATGAGGCTAGGGACAAGATCAAATGTCTCTCATTGCTTTTCTGGCCTATTCACCTAACTCTACACCCTAGTCTTAGCTCCTCATGACCTTTTACACCAATGGAGGTAGCAGTGAGGAGAAATCTAAGCAGTGCAAAAACATGAAGGAAGAAAACTTTCATCCTTAACTAAGACCAGCTTGTTTAAATTTACAATTCTTCCAGTTTTTTTTTTAATATTTTATTTTTCTTAGTAAATTACTAAACACATGCTCAACCCAGAAACATACTGTATATTTTTTTATTTCTAAATTTTTATTTATTTTTTTTTTTAAAGATTTATTTATTTATTCATACAGAACTGGGGTGTACAGGCCAGAGGCTCAGGGGCGGTGAGAGGCTTCACCAGAGACAGAGTGGGAGACAGAACAGGCAGATCGATGAAGTACACTGCTGAGGGGAGCAGCGGGCAGGTCAGGAGAGGTCTGCCATACCATGTGGTCACCTCCGGGGCAGGCGGGAATCGAACTCATGCGGAAGCTGCTTTAGATTCTCAGTGCTGTGCTTTAACCCGCTGCGCCACCAGGGAGGGCCTATTTAATTTTTTTAACTTATAAAAAAGTTGACTATCAGAAAAAGTGTTGTTGTGTTTATTCCATCTGTTCTTTTATTTTCAGCTGAATCATTTTAAGATAAGTTGCAGAAATCACTCACTCCACATTTAAATATATCAACATGAATCATCTAAAAGTAAACTTTCTTCTCCATCCTACAAAATGACTATCCACCTAAGAAAATGAATACAAATTCTCTAATATCACCTAACACCAAATTTTCCCAAATGTTTTTTTTTTTTTCCAATGGCCAGGACCTAAGGAGGGTTTATGTATTTATTTGTAGTATCATTACAATATTTTTCATCTAGAAGCCTCTCCTTTCTTTTTCTTTCTTCCCCCCCCCCTTTTGTGAAGAGAATAAACCGACTGTCACAGAATGGCTGAACCCTGAATGTATCAGTTTGTCTCATTGTGGAGTCATCTGTTTTCCATACATTTATTTCTTCAGACTGAAATTTATTTCTAGATGGTTCTTACACTGAAGTTAAGCCTTTTTGTAAGGACTCTATGAAATAGAGATGATACTTTGTATTTAATAATTTATCACACCCGAAGGTATATATGTGGCAATATATCCTACCACTACTGAAGCTAATATTACATGGTGATATTCCTGCGTTGAGTCATGCTAAGTTTGATGCTAAAGTTAAATAGCTTCCCCCTTCCCAATTAACATGTAATCTGTAAAGTAAGTTTTGGTACCTGTTCCCTATCAGTCTAGATAATTTGATCATCATTTACACATGCCTAGATTAACTTTTTCACTGGGGGTTTCCAAATGTTGATTATTTTAAAATTCAATTTTTACACATTTATTTGGTGCCACTTTTATATAACACTATCCTCATTATTAATAAACTAGTTAATTCTTAAAAAAGCAGAATAAATGCTTAATTTTACCTTTAGTTAACAATTTTTAGAATAAGGAGTTTGTAAAATCATCACTTTCAATGATGATATGAATTTTGTTAATTCTCTCTCTTTCAATAAGGACACCTTGATTTTAGTAATTTATTGTGTTACAATCAATTATAGTCACTCTCTTCGATGCTCATCTTGAAACCTAATTTGATGAGTGAGAGCTTCTTCCATCTGGCTTCTCTGCCATTTAAAATACCCTGGTTATCTCTGAGTACTTATTTTCTGGGACAACAAGACATTATTGATTCACTTCCTACTTCACTTACACAGCTCTGGAATAGTGATTTCACCAAGAATCCTTTTTGTTCCTCTTCGGTATTTAGAAAGCAAAATTTAGGTTTTATTGATGATCACTGTCACCTCTAGACTCTTTGAGCAGAGTGATACAAAGTATAAAACAGTGATATTCCAAATTCATATTTAACAATCCAGTTTTTTTTATTTTACATGAAAAACCCTGGTTTCTACTAACATTGATGTATGTACATTAGAGCTTTACACATGTTATATAAACATAGTTAAAAAAAACTATAGTTACCAAAGTTTTTAAATTTTTTGACACTTATTATTCTATTTTCCCACTTTCTTTTATAACATATTATACTAAATGTACTAGCCTGTACTTTGCTTTTAAATTCTGGAAGTCACACCTTATCAGTGCTTGGATTTTTCCCTTAATGTTTCTCATGACTGTAGTACACATGAAATGAGAATTAGCACTGTTTCTAATCGGACTGTATAAAAGATCATTCTATGTGATAATATGGTTTAATTTGATGGGACAATCCATCCCCCTCATTGCTCATCTTAATCAGTTTTCTTGCCTTGTTTTTGTTTTAATTAAAAAAAATTACAAACATTTTCTCTAGCTCTTGATGGGGAAGGGTTATATTTATCTGGAAAATATGTTAGTAGCTTTTTTTTTAAAGATTTATTTATGGGGCCCTCCCTGGTGGTGTAGCACAGCTACTAAAAAATTATTTATGCATACAAGAAGTGGGGTACAGGCCAGAGTTGCAAGGGGGGGTGGTTTGAGAGGATTCACCAGAGACAGAGTGGGGAGCAGGACAGGCAGTTCCACTGAAATACACTGCTGAGTGGAGCAGAGGGTGAGAATGGAAAAGTCTTCTGCACCATGTGGGTCACCTCTCTGACTAGGGATCAAACTCATGATGCAGTGGCTGTGGATCACATAGTGCTGCACTTTAACCCCCTTGCACCACAGGGGAGAGCCCTGTACTGCTGTTTGATTGGAATAATTTTCAACATATATATGTATGTATTAATTTGGGGGGAAATTAACATTTATACTGTAGAATCATTCTCGTTAAGAACAAAGATAACTTTATGTTTATCCAAATCTACTTTTCTGTCTAAATCTTTCTTGAAATAATGCAAGTAAATTTCTTGTTAATTTACCTATAGCAATGTTGTCTTTGATGATTGATTAAATGGTGGATCTCCATGTTATTCTCCGGTCTTGCCTGTGTTCAAATAAATCAAACCTCTACTCCAGCTACAATGCCATCTTCAGCCTGTGATGTCAGCGTACCTGAAACTCCATGTAGATGTTAGATTCCCATCTTACTTCTCCTTCTCCCCTGCTCCCTGTTACACTACCTATCACTGGCCAGCTTTCCACTGAACACAGCCTAGGGTTGAAGCACCAGCTGTAGAAGGGAAATGAAATTTGTCTGTGATCAGGAAGATGTTGATGTCCTTACTGTAAATGAAAAGGAGCAATCTTCTCTCCCTTTTGTCTAAGTGTCTTTATGATGTTCCCATCAAAAGTTCACAGCATTGTCAAAGCCAAAGTACATCCATACTTTTATTACTTTGAGTGATACAGGAATAGCTTGGAGATGAAGCAAGATAGCAAAACCCAGAGAATCAACCATGAATTATAAAACCACCAAAAATGACTAGGAAGATTTAACAAGACAGAAGTGGTCTTAATTACAGGGACTTTTTCCTCCCTGAGGTTTTGGCTACATTTGGTTTTGAAAGTTATAAAACTGCACCAGACCTGGCCCAGCTCTCTCAGGGCATAGAGTAGATCTGGACATCTGACATAGGCATGAAGCAGAAGGAAATTAATTGAAGCAGAGATTCATGATATCAGAGCACAAAGAGCAAAAGCCTGACCCCAACCCAAGCATATACAGAAGACAGAACCCCGCTGCCACGCCAGCCTTCTTCATCTAGGGGTTTTCCATGTATGATCACATCTAATGTAACCCTCCAAATAGCATCATAGAGTCAGTTATTCATGAGCTTATCATCTTCAGAGATTGTTGTTATGGCCTTTTGAGGTGAGAAATTAATTAAAAAAGCAATGAATCACCTGGCTGGCTGACCCTGAACATTTTATTTTTCTTCTGGACTCACACAAAAACAAGCCATATTATGTCTTGGATCTGCTTCAATGTTTTGCCTATTTGACCATGGCCTGCACAAGAAAGAACAGAAAATCTAGTTCATATTTGTACAGAATCTCCCCTTTCTCCAGCCCCCAATTAGGAGGAATGCTCACCTTTCGTCTCCAAGAATCTGCATGATTTTAGGGTGTTCTCTGAGGCGTTCTCATGCTCCACCCACAGACACTAGGGCCCCTGGCATGCCTGGACACCTTGTTCCCATGTTTAGCATCAGAAACTCAGAAGACCAGTCCCTCAAATTATATAGTCTCCATACAATAGCATAAAGGGTTGGGGTACACTGGGTCAGAGAGAGAGAGGGCTCCACTCTATGATCTGATCATAGCAAATGCAAGCTTTTGTTTTGCTCTTGATCAGATTTCAGACACCCTAATCTTGACTAAAGAGCTAAGGGTGTCCCTGCCCCCATTTTGATGAATGGCACACCAACAATATTCACTTTACAGATGAGAAAAATGAGGCACAGAGATATGAAGTGTTTCTCCCCCAGTCACACAGCCTGTCTGGCTTGGTCACTGCAGCCCACTGCTTCCTAGTAGACAGGGCCTCTCAGCTCGGAAGGTTTCTGTTGCTTTACTTGTTTGTTCCTTTCCCCCTTCTTAACAACATCGAGCAATTGCAATTACTATGGTCACTGGTTCTCCAAAGCGAATTGTGGGGGTCTAGCACCCAATATGTGTCTGGAAAAAATGTGGGGCAAAAGACTTAGCTGCTCCTTGTGCAAATTTGTGCACACCCAGGCACACCAGCATGCCCCTTCCCGTATGTGCTGGCTGGGCTCTCATCTGTTTCCAAGTGTTTCCAAGTCCTGCATCAGGCTGTGGGCCTTGCCCTGCCATCGTGTGACTTTTTCTTGGATGTCTTTTCTGCTTTCCCCGGGAAAGCATACTCAAAGTCTCCTTTGTCTGCTCACGGCAGCCCCACTTTGTGTTTCCTTTTGCACCTGGAATCTTCCAGAACTGGTATTTTCTCCTCTTTCAGCTGCTGTTTGGAAGCATCACCTCCACCAGGGAGTCTTCCTCTACTGATCACCGGGCAATGTGTGTGCCCTGCCTTCACTCCTGCAAACTGGAACCTTCCATTCATTCTTTACAGTTGCCTTGACTTTGCCTCACCAGACTTGCCTAGACTTCATAAACTTCTGTCACCAGTTAAAGAAATGAGGTGTCTGACGTGTCCCTTTCAGCAGGAACTCAAGACTTATCAAAATCGAACCATTAAAAAATAAGGTCTTTAAAAAAATACTCAGGTGTTGAAGCAAACCATTTCCGGCCACAAAAATAGCTGCCCAGGTATAAATGATGCCAGATTTGGTTCAGATTCATGGACATTTTTTTATTCTGTCTTTAAAAAAAAAATTTGCTTTTGGAGTTGGGGGGGGCAGTGGGGAGTGAAGGGAGAAGAAAACACAGGAAATGTAAAGGATTCTGGAATTTGAAATGTTTGGGGAAGACATGTAACTTCCCTGAATCAAAGCAGAAGGTAGTGGCTGGAAGTTAAATTAAATGGACCACCTGCAGAAAATAAGGACCAGAGGAAAAACACCCTGTTGGCACAAATAGAAACCACACATTTCTAAAAGCTTCCGTCAGTGTGTCGTTAAACCTGCACTGCTGCTAGTTTCAGGTTTGGGTGTTTTGGCAGCCGTGGTGGGCGGAAAGCCAAGCACATGCGCCCTTGCTGAATGCTCACTTTGCAACTCCTGGCAGACACCTTCCCTCCTACGTAAAAGATCTGCTGAGTGTTAAGGAAGAAAAGCACTTGTGTCAGAGCAAAGGAAACCAGTTGCACTTCCATGGCTAAGCGGATTCACACATGGGCTTCTTTGCTAAGAGTACAGAGCAATTTCTGCAGCAACAAAAATATTCTTGAGATGAAAGAGAACTGTGGTGACCATTAACAAACACCATTTCTGTCTTGTAATTGATTGTATTTCTGTATTGTATTTACACTTTGGTATGGATAGTGCCCGTATTTTACAAGGAAGGCAGTGGTATTTGGGGGACTCTAAATCAGTTTTCAATTAGTTATAATTAAAAGTAATAATGCCTACGGACTCCCTGGCAGTGCAGGGGTTAAGTCTCAGCACTATCAAGCTATTAGCAGCCACTGCAGCATGAGTTTGATCCCTGGTCAGGGAGGTGACCCACATGGCGCAGCAGACCTCCTGTCTCACCCACTGTTCCCCTCAGCAGTGCATTTCAATCCATCTGCCTGTTCTACTCCCTACTGTCTCTGGTGATTCCTCTCATCCCCGCTTTCCTGTTCCGCTGGCCTACACCCCAATTCTTGCATGCATAAATAAGTAAATAACAATAATGTCTACACTTTATTAAAAATGTCCTGCACACCAGACACTATGCTATGAACATACATCTGCATGATCTTGTTTTTTAGTCATGAAATTGTCCCTGCTGATGCTACTCTGAGTTCCAGATCCCCTCACCAGTTTCCTGTCATCCTTTGAGTCCTGTCTGACATATTGGGTGGTATCCCTGTGCTTAGAATAAAATCCACAGTCCTTGGCACAGCACGCCAGGCTTGCCATAATGGGGTCCGGAAGTCAAGTTCTTACCTGTCTCTGGGACTTCATGTGAGCACATCCCGCCCTCCCCAGACACAGCCACAGCAGATGTCACACTCACCATGGGTAGCTACCCACACTGTGTGGCCCGCAGTCAATGCTGCTGCTTCTCTAATATGCTCCTGCATAGCCCTAAATCAGCTCTCCATGGCGAGCTCTCCAGATACCTTGTACTTTTCCTTTGGAGCCCTCATACATTGTAATATTTTATTCATTTGCTTGGTATTACTTTTCCTATCTTTCTTTTGAAGCCAGGAACTGGAAGTCGTTTGCACATGAATGTATCTTGCTGTACCTGGCACAGAGTGGGTAATTACCAACTGTTAACAAAACAAACAAAAGAACATTTTGTAGTATATTCTAAACATTGGAAAACACACACATTTGCATGATTGGTGTGTGCGTGTGTGTATGTGTGTGTGTGTGTGTTGTTTGGCTGGTGTGTGGGGGGGGCTGGGTGCGTGTATACACACACTGACACACACACAGAGTAAAGGAGTAGTTGATGGAATGTAAGAAATTAGGTAATGAAAGTGTGGGATAGAGAAGGTGGTAGAATTATCCTAATCTCACTAAGTACTGAAGTTGATTTATTGAAAAATAGTGTTAAATGTATTATTTTAAAATTAAATGTAGCCAGTAATAGAGTGGGAAGTGGAAATATACATGTCAAGTATTGAAGATTGAGGAGGGAATTGTAAGTGACTAAATCTTTCATAATAGGCAGCCTTAGATACAATCTAGAAAGGTTAAATTGAAAAACAGAAAAATCAGCATTTTTATCTGCAGTTTTGAAGGCCCTGTAAAAGGAACTAAAACCTGAAGGGGTAAATAAAATTTGTCCTTGAGGAGTAGGACTTTGAAGAATAAATGGGATCCTTGGCTTTTATCACAGGTGATTCTGTGCTTTTTAAATGATATTGTTTTAGTTTGGATTCCCCCTGAAGTATCTTGAACTTGTTGTCTCCTGGGAGGTGCAAGGAACACCTGCAAGGTCAGGCAGGGGGAAATATCGGGGAGGGCAGACCAACAAAGACTAGGTTATTAAGGCAGGGACTGACTAAAACTATTTCCAAGGGAAAACTGGACAACACCACAATCCAAACACCTCACGCTTATCTTACCTGAGAAGCAAGGTTGCTGGGGCTATTTATTAACCAATCCCTAACAGTCATTGGCTGAGGGGTGCTCCCAGTGTGTTCTTATCTCCCAGTACTTTTGGCCCACTGAACAGCTTGCAGTAGTTCTAGAAAAAAAATACCCTCAGGCAAAGAGATGCAGATACTACCAGACAGTCCTAGGGACCAGGGAAAGGGTGTGGACCCAGAGATGCAGGTGGGGCGCTGACAGCACTTACAGTTGCTATGTGTGCATATTACTTTTTTGCAAAATAATTCCACATGACATGGCAAAATGTGTTTTAAAATTTCTTATATATATATATATATATATATATATATATATATATATATATACTAGGAAATGAGCATGTGTTAGGTTTTGACTATATACTAGAAAATGTGCTAAAGAGATCCATTTTTATTGTCTCATTTAGTTCTTCTATTACCCTGTTGTGTATATGGTTATCTTTTTCAGATAAGATAAAGGAAGCTCATAGAATATTTATAAATATTAAAGAGAACTTAGGGGAAGTTAAAGGGAATATTAAAGGCATTATATATTAAAACTACAGATAAAGCTATAGATACAGAATGGGAATTGACTCTTAAGTTTCTAATGTAGAAAATTATAAGAATGCCAAAAATTAGGAAGAATTACAGGAGAATGAAAAAAGGATCACTTTTGGAATAATCTTCCATTCTTGGAAGATGTTGAGTTGGAATTGATGGAAGGATCTTCATCAGGAATGTCTTGTCAACAGCTGTGACTAGAGACACAGTGATGGATGAACGGTCTTGTCTTAGCACAGAGTCCCTTCCTCACAATGCTTTATCCCAAGGCTTTGTTTTCTTGCCTAGCTCCTTCATTCACACTGTTTGGATTTATCTCAAAAACTCTTCTCAGAAATATCTTCTATGGCTATGCCAAGTAGAAGAATTTAGCCCCAAGCCACATTTCCCCAGAGACTCAGGCCCCATTTAATACCTGGCATTTACTTTGGTGGTTAATTGAGACACCCTGCCAAAGTTTTGGTCAATGTAAAAAGCCCGAGGAAGCCGGGAAACAAATTCACTATCTTTTGCTACCATCTTTTCTCTCTGATTTATAGTCAGAAGATGTAGGACATTAGACTCCAAAGAAGTATTTCACACAAGCCAGCCCCTGAGGAAGAAATTAGAGTGCATAATAGTAGAGAAAAATGTATCGGATGGGTTGTTGTTGATGCTTATAAGAATGGTTCCAATTCTCTACCTTTCTGTGTATGCATACTCTTTGCAACTTCTGTAAAAAAAAAAATTATTTCCATATTTCTTGAATCAGAGGTAATCTAATTTGACCACTAGAATATGGTGAAAGAGATACTGTACTACTTCCAAGCCCAAGCTCCACATATGCCTACAAATTCTCTTAGAATATTGTCTGCCAGTTTGAGAACTAGGCCTGCTATTATGTTGGAAGATGAGAGACTCTGTGGAGCAGAGATCTGCTCCACCACTGGAGGCCATCATAGACTAGCCAGTCCCCAGCTGACATAGTTACTGACTGCAGTTGCATGAGAAACCCCAGTACAGACTAGGAGAGCTGCTCAGCTTAACTCAGTTCAAACTACTGTCCTTCAGAATCATGTGCTAAAAAACATGTATCGCTTAAACAGTGGGTTCTGGATAATTCTGTTCTTCAGCATTATAGTAGTAGATTACTAAAAAGGAGCAGAGTATTCAAGGAATATTTGTTAAAGTGAATACACTAACATTTTGTGTTTTTATCTGAGATAATTTTATGATATCTACTTCAGCCAAACAAGCATACAATTACTTCACAATATTTGGAACTACTTTTATAAATTTTTGAAAACTATGTCACATTTTTATTAGTTGCAATGTGCTCTGCACTAGAACATGAAGATATTGCTTGGGGTGTAGTCCAGTAAATTTCATTCCCACTCTCCCTCTGTACTCCTGATGAGTAGTGGGTAATGAAGTTATGTGAATACATGTATTTCTGAAGACAATAAGCAAGAAGATCTAAAGATACGGCAAAGAGCCTTGAACCATGATTTTGGATAAGTAGAGAAGCAGAAAGAGAAATAACCAAAGGAGAGATTGTCTTCAGATGTTTTCTCTTTTTATCTGTTACTTTTACCAAACTAGTGAGTAAGCTGAAGTGAATCTGCTTGTTGATTTCATCAGTTATGACATTTTCTAGGAACCTAATGCATATAGAATCATGAATCTCCTATTTGGACTAAGAGATCAAAGCCAAATAACTGATGGGATGGCATGAAGGCATCTTTGCCCCTCTTATCTGTAAGAAATCTGAGTTACCTTTTGTTGTATATGGAAAAGAGCTCTATTTCCAAACATTCCTCCTGGTCTTCACTTTATGTCCTCACACTGTTGTAGAAGTCTCTTCCAGGTCTGGAGAGAGAGGTTGCATCTGAACTGAGCCAAAATGTCTGGATGAAAAATGAAGCAATTTAGTCAATCATTCACATGCTAAGTCTTCATGCCAAACATCTGGACATTTGGAAGCATCTGGGCAATTAACCATTGTTCACTTTTCATCTAGAAATGTTGGCAGATGAAACTTCAACCAAAAAATACAGAGAAACCATGGATCATTTTGCCATTACAGTTTTATGGAGCTCAAACCCAAAAGGTCTATGATTACATGAAATCTCCCAGAATGTTAGAGTTGTAAAAGGAACTCCTTTGCAATCTGTGTCACTCTTTTATTTTACAGATAAAGAAACTATGGTCCAGAGAAGAGATGTGTTTGGCTAAGGGTATAGGGCTACTTGATGAATTTTCCAAGTTTACATATTATATAGCTTGACTTCCATTATACTTAACTTTCATTTCTCTATACCTTGTTTAGAGACAAGAGAAACATTTTCAACTTGTACATACACTGAAATTAAATTTGCCCCTCTCATAAGTTAAATGGAAATAACACTTGTTCTTACTGACTTGAATAGTTTATTTGAGCAATGTTTTATAACCTACTGTGTTTTAACAAACACTTTCACTTTGTATCATCCAACAGTATCTATAGCAAATAAACACAACAGTATCTATGGCAGTCAAATATTTTCTTAAATACACATGACATTAGGTGATAGTCTCAAAGCCTGCAAATGACAAAGCTGGCACCAAAAACCAGATCTTTTCCTTGCATTTATTCATTCAAGCATTTACTGGGTGCCAACTATATGCCAGATTCTTCATGGAGAGCATGTTCTGCACCAGTGTGTCTTATTTCCAGCAATAGATGCATTGTCTCTGTGTCAGCCAGCTTTGGCTAGATCATACCACAACAATAAATAAGTTCAACGAAGGTAGCTTAAAACATATAGATTTCATTTTGATTCATGCTACATATCCTGGCTTTGTTCCATGTCATGCCCTTTTCCTGTTCTCTGCAGGACCCATGCTTGGTGGAGTAACCACGAGCTATGTGTCCTGAATGGTGTTTGCTCCATAGCCCCTACACTAGTCTTAAGATTGACTTGAGTTCTGGAAGAAAGAGGAAATAGGAATAAGAGGAAAGGGCAACCCAGAGATAGAAAGGGAAGCCATTGTCAGCGCCTGCAACGATGATTGCATTAGTTACAACTGTAGAAACAGAAAAGTGATTGGTTTACATTTCAAACAAGGGAAAAAAGAGCCATTGTTTTGTGTGCAAGTGTGAGCTGGGTTGGGTATTGGATTCTGAATTCTTTGTTATATCCTCTGGCAAGAATTCAGCTGGCCTCTTACTTCTTCCTGTCAAACCCTGAAATGGACTACAGCTTTTGAACTAAAAAGCTGCACACCCACCCAAGACTCAGACAGCTCTGAAAATGCTCAATGCTCAGCAGCCGATTTTAAATCGCTCTTGCCCTTGGCTATTTTAAATCATCTCACAACCATCACCCTGGAACACATTAGACAACTTTATTGCCACATTCCTTGCCAATTTAATTTTTGTAAATCATATTCCAGTGCTTTAGATTTCCTCATGTAACAGAGATTTTTCAAGAGAACTGTGGAATACAGCAGTGAAGACCTGGGCTTGTCGGGATCAAGGAGCAGTGGTAATTGTTAGTGGACATCCCCACATGTTTTCTTGTGTTTGGTTATTGTTCATAATTATCATGACCATTGTGATAACCTGACATGGGTATTTCTGTGGTATCTGAAATATTGCAGCCTCATGTCAGTCTAGCGGCAAATGAAGAAACTGGAAGAAAGGTGTTAGCTCAGAATAGTTTTAGTTACTGAGATAAGGTAGTAAGACCATTTGAGTAAATTTATTTTAAATCCCCAAATTCAGAGAAAAGGCTCAATAAATAGCTCTCTCCAATGTGTGCTTTTATTTCAAAATGACTGCATTCAATTATAAAAGCAATAGTAAATATGCCATCTATGATACAAAAAGTGGCAAATACAGAAAAAACACACACACAGTAAGAAAAAAAAAATCCAATGCCTTGTGATCCATTAATAAATTCTGTTCCTTTCTGATGTAATTAACTTAAATCAGTCACTTTCCATCTGTATGTGTGTGAACATTTATTTATATATTTCTTTGA
Organism: Condylura cristata; assembly: GCF_000260355.1. NCBI lineage: Eukaryota > Metazoa > Chordata > Mammalia > Eulipotyphla > Talpidae > Condylura > Condylura cristata. The sequence continues at coordinate 23,872,272 of NW_004567118.1, read as the reverse complement.
TTTAAACACTGGTAGAATTTCTTCCAGGCCAACAAAAATTCTTATTCAAAATGACTGTACAACTGTCATAGAGATAAATTAATCAGCCCTCTATTGTTTCACATTTGTGTTGAGTCCAGTTTTTCCCTGTTATAAACAACTGTTCAATAAGCATTTTTAGATACACCTTCCTATTTAATGATTATTTTTAAACAAATTCTAACTTTCTGAACTAATAAAATGGAGATTTTTAAGCCATCAGAATAATATCAGAGAAATTTGGGGATTACTACCCCACACTGCATGGAATCTTCTCTTTTAATTTTATCTTTGAAAAATAGCATGTCTTTTTAATTACTTTTGTTTGATAAGACTGAACATTTTCATGTTTTGTTAACATTTGTATTTTCCCTTTTCTGAGAATTCTGTTTGCATCCTTGATGGTTTTATTACTAGGGTGTTCATATTCTTCCAGTATTTTTTTTTAAGGATTCTGCAAAGTAACTCAATGATCAATGATTCCATTGAGTAGTGAACTCTTGAATACATTCAGCTTCCTTCCAAAGTCTATTAACCTTGCCTGCCAGGCTTTTGGGGCTCACTGTTGTGCCTGTTGTAAAGAGCCCAATTTTGTCATCTTGGAAACACACTTTACACAGGTTCTCAGTGAGCCAATTTTGCTTTCTAGTCATTTTGGACTCTCACCAATTAGTAGACTAGTGATGAGTCTCTAGTGGGTCAGAGATCCTACAACACACAGGATGGCCCCCAACAAAGAATGACTTCATCCAAAATGTAAACAGTGCTGATTAGGAAACCCTGTGGAATTCATTCTTAATATGAGATAAATTGACCAAGGAATATCTTGGTTTCATTCAGCTTTTCAGTAACATTGTGTGTCATTAAAATCTATCAATAAATTTTCAGAAAATCTGGTAATTGCCTTTTGTTTGTTTTTCTTTACATCTTCCACTTGATTCCCTTTTTATGCCATTTAACTTATACTCTTTGGAGTTTATGACTCATAGAGGCTTTCTTTATCTAACACAATTTTTATTTTAGCTTTGTCAATTCCTCTTCCTCTCTATGGACTACTTCCTCGTCTTATCTTTCATTCTTGCATCATAAAGTTCATCAATTTTAATTGTATTGAAAAGTATGTAATCTCTTAACTACTGTTATAGTTCCTGAAATGTTTTCTTCAGAAGTATACTTTTCATGTAAATGTGCAGTGTTTTTTAAAATATTTATGTATTCAAGTGTTGGGTTGTAGGGCAGAGATGCAGGGGGTGAGGATTCACCAGAGACAGAGTGGGGAGCAGAACAGGCAGATTGACTAAAATACACTGCTGAGGGGAGCAGCAGGCGAGTAAGGAGAGATCTGCTGTGCCATGTGAGCCATGTTTGTCTTTTTCTGTCTTGTATTTCACTGAGCAAAATTCACTCTAGGTCCATCCATGGTGCAAAGTGCAGTATTTAGTCTTTTTTTTAGCTACGTGGCATTTCATTGTGTATACATATCACATCTTTATCCACTCACCAACTGATGGACACTTAGGATGTTTCAGAGCTTCATATTTGTTAGTAATGCTTCAATAAAAATGGGTTTCATGTATCTCTTAGAAATAGTGTTTTTCATATTATCCAGGTAAATTTCTAGAAGTTGATTAACTGGATTATATGGAATTTTCAATTTGAATGGTTTGAGGAATCTCCATGCTGCTTTCCATAATGGCTACACTGAAATGTCCTTTCCAACAGTATATAGTCTCTTCACATCCTCTCCAACACTTGTTGACTCTTATCTTTTGGATAGTAGCCATTCTCACAGGAGTGACGTGATAATCTCATTATTGTTTTGATTTGCTTTTCTCTGTGGAAGACTTTGAGTAGTACAGGTATTAATTCTCTTTTTAAAGTTTGATAGAATTCATAGTGAAACCATCTGTTCCTTGATTCAGTCAAGGAGCAGCTTTTGATCACAACTTCAATTTCCTTAGTTATGATAAGTCTATTCTGGTTTTCTCTTTATTCCTGATTCAGTATTGGAATATTATCTGTTTCTATTAATTTGTTCACTTCTTCTTGGTTGTCCAATCTTGCCATATATTTGTAAGAGTCCCATATCGTTGTAAGGGTCTCATTTTTTGGCATAGAATTGCCATATGATCCTCTGTATTTCTGTACTATCTTATTATCTATTGTAACTTCTCTTTCATTTCTGAAGTAACTTATTTAAATTTTCTGTCTCTTATTATTTATTTATTTATTTTTGTGCAAGCCTGGCTAAATTTTTATTGCTTTAGCTAATCTTTTCAAATAACCATCTCCTAGGTCCCTGATCTTTCAGAATTTTAAAATCTATAGTGTTAATTTCTGCTCTAATTTTTATTACTTCCTTTCACCTGCTGACTTATGATTTTGCTTTTTCTTCTTCTTTGAGTCCCTTTAGCTGTGAACTTAAATTTCATATTTATGTTTCTCTTGATTCCTATATAAGCCTGTATTGCTGTATTTCCTCTTAGTCCTGATTTTCCTACCACCCATAGTCTCATTCAGCTTCAAAGTTTTTTGTTTGTTTGTTTGTTTTTTAGGTACTTCAGGTATTTTTTTTCCTTTGATTAGTAGTTCAGTAGTATGTTGTTTATTACACAAATGAATGTTTTCTCCCTTTTTCAGCTTTTGGGTATTTTTCAGTTTCGTATCTTTATGATTAGAAAATATGCTTGATATTGCAATGCAATCTTCATAATTTACTCAGATTGTCTTTTTTTTATTAAAGATTTATTTATTTATGCATACAGAACTGGAGTACAGGCCAGAGATGTAGAGGGTGAAGAGGATTCACCAGGGACAGAGTGGGGAACAGAACAGGCAGATCGATGAAGTACACTGTTGAGGAGAGCAGCGGGTGGGTCAGGAGAGGTCTGCCGCACCATGTGGATCTCCTCAGGGGCAGGCCGGGATCAGAACTCATGGGGAAGTGGTTTAAGTTTCTTAGTGCAGTGTTTTAACCCGCTGTGCCACCAGATAGGGCATCCCAATATGTGGTTTGTCCTTAAAATGCTCTATGAACTTTTGAAAAGAGTATTTATTCTGGAATTTTAGTGTAAAATGTTCTGTAGATATCTATTAAATCCCTCTCATTCAATTTGTCATTTAAGGACAGTTAGTTTTCTGTTTGGATGATTTGTCCATTGTTGTAAGTGGAGTATTAAAATCATCTACTATTATTTGTTGCTGCAATTGTATTCCTTTAGGTCTGTTGATATTGGCTTTAAATGATTTTACGCTACTATATTGGTACATGTTGATAATTGTTATTCCATCCTGTTTTATTGATCCCTTGGTTGTTATATAGATTACTTTGTCTCTTGCTCACTTTGTCAACTGGAAGTCAATTTTACCTGCCTTTTAAAAAATTTCCATTGGCATGGAATACTACTCTAAGATCATCATTCAAGCCTCCATTTGGTCTATCTACCTCCATAGCTTTCTCTAAAGTTCCTTTTCTCTTTTACTGAATTCTTTACATCCCAGATCTCTGTTGTTTTCTTATATAAAGCTTCAGTTTCTACCTTCTATTCGTTATCTTATTTCTGAACTTGTTTTTGTTCTGAATTTGTTTTTCTGAGTTCTGTTGTAAATGATAAGACTTTCTTCTTAGTTCTCTTACATCAATTTGGCTTGCCTTTCTGAGTGTTCTTCTATATCTTTGAATTTCTTTATTCAGACAAAGTATTCTATATAATTTCTTTATTATAGCAATTTTGAACTCTCTATGGGAAATCTATTCTCCCATGTCTTTGTGGTTGTATTTGAATATGTATTCCTTGCCTTGTGATGTTATATTCCCTATGGTCTTAAGTTTCCATGTGGTATCTCTTTTGTCCAACTATCTTGCTACTTTAAATTTCTATATCTTTACAAAATATCTATAGCTATGAGTAGATATTAATCAAATTGTCCTTTTTCAGCAGGAGTGCTGTGCTTTGACTTTATTTTATTTAATTTGGTCTTTGTTGGCTTCCATAGGTGAATGTGTTAGGTTGTTAACTGTCTCATGTTTATGGCATCACTGAGAAATCCCTCCTCCGTAAGGTTCCACATCTGAGACTTGGTAGTCAGCTCTCAGTGTATTTATGTCACTAGGTACTACCATTTTCAAAGGAAGGAGATGGATTATATTCTTGATGAATTCTCTGTTCTTTTCCTTACCAGAAATTCAGTCTGTGTGGAGCATTCCAGCTCCTCTGTATGGGTTCACTTCCCTCAAGTGTATATCACCACACTGTTTTTCATTCTCCCTCCTTACGCCTCTGGCTGAGCTTAAATCTTGCTACTGGTGCCCATCCCCACCCCTGATTGCAGTCTCTAGGTATTTCTCTCCACTCCTTCTGTTTGATGAAGTGTGAATCTCCCCTCTGATGCAGTCTTTGTTGGTCTCTGAAGGGCAAGGCATACTTCAGTCTCATCCTGAACCACCTGACACTTTTGATGTATTGTCCCACTGTTAATTGTTGGATGATCCTTTTGAACATTGAAGTAAAGCAAGGAACCCCCATTTTGCCATTGTGGTGACATAATCTCCCAAAAAATGCATTTTTTAATCAAAACCTTATTTTGAAAATAATAACCATCAGGTACACTGATGAAAACTAAAAGAACAAAAATGCAAATTACCAATATTAAAAAGTAATAAGGATACTCTTACAGATCCTACAGACTCTAAAAACTAATAATGAGACATTGTAAACACAATTATGCTAATAAATTGCACAAGTTTGATGAAATAGAAAAATCCCTTTATCAAAAAAATATATCAAACTGACAAAGAACTAGAAAATCTAAATAGTTCCATATTTATTGAAGGAACTGAATTTTTTATGAAACAAAGTTTCCATACCAAAGTTTAAAAAAAAAAAACTAAAGTTTTATGTGAATTCACTTGTGAATCCTACAATTTCTTAAGGGAGAAAATGTCAATTGCATATGCACTCTTAAAAAATAGATAATGAAGAATACTTCAAAATTTCTTTCAGTAGGGCGGCATTAGACTCATTTTCAGTACCAGCAATTACAGTCTAATATTCTTCATAAACACAATTTAAACAACCCTAACACGTATATGTGAGACATTATCAAAGTAGCAAAGGATATAAAAACTGAACTGAGATTTGACTTGTTACTCAACAGAATTTACAGAGTGAGTTCAATCAAGTTAATGGCTAATAAAAGTGAAAATATTTTCTCCAGTTTTATTGATATATAATTAATATACATCATTATATATATTTAAGGAGTACAGCATATTATTTGACTTACATGTATTGCAAAATAATTACCACAATAAGTTTAGTTAGCACCCAACATCCCAAACAGATATAAAAATATACGTGAAAAAACAGTTTTTTCTCCTTGTGATGAGAACTCTTAGGATCTATCCTCTTAAGAGCCTTGAAACTGGAAACTGATACCTTTCAACACCTTTCTCCACATTTTATATACTATATATATATATATATATATATATATATATATAAAATATCACACATATACATATACATATATGTATAAAAGAATCTTCATAGAGGCCTTATTGATAACCAAGAGTGGGGATTTTTCTAATATCCACCACTATAGGAAAGTGTGTAAATAAACTGTGGTATACTTTTAAAATGAATTATCTCCCAATAGTGATATTTGCAAAAACATGGCTAAATCTCTGTGATACAATCAGAACCCAAAAAGTCAGACACAAAATAATTACAGGACTGACATCCAAGATCAGGGAAAGCTAAGTTTTGATAGTAGACAGTGGAAAATTTCTCAGGAAAATGTTGAAATGTTCTTCATGTTGATTTTAAAACTCATCAAACATGAAATCTGTACATTTCACTGTTAATTAGAACAAAAATCCTCAGGAAGGTGAGAAATGGCAGGTTAATTTTCTTTCCTATAAAACCATTATGGTCCCACCCAACCTCCACCCCTCAGCCTTTCAATGTGGGATAGTAGAATGATTTTCCAGAATAATTTCCATTTGCTTCCTATAACATTACGTGGTTCACTTGGGAATTAGGGGAGGAGATTTTCTAAAAATTCTTTTATCTTTCTTTGGCTTTGGTTCAAATTTTCTTGTATTTGGCAGAATTTCTTTATGTCATCTGGTTACCAAATTGCTCTGCTTTTTCCTATTTATTTATCTGTCTTTTTTGCCTTTTGCTCAAGATAAGGGAAAATATGCTAGTATCTCTACTTAATTCACCTGCTGGTTTTTGTACCCCTGTATCATTTAAGCTATGCAGGACAATTGCTGGGAGGCTTCAACCCAAGTTCATTTTTTTTTTTTTTCTCCAGTATTCTCAGTTTCTTGCTCAGGTGAGAAATTTTTAACTATTCCTTTCCACTTACTGTCAACTTTATTGGTAAAGAATTTCTTTGGAGACCCCTATGAAATGCCAGTGGCTACTTCATTTGACACCTACAATAATCTTGAAATGCTAGGAGAAGCATGTGACAAATACAATAAATAGCAGAGGATTGAAAGAAAAGCAATAAAGACAATTAAGTGACTGTGAGTATTGATTTATGACAGACAATTGCAGATATTAATACAAACCACATTTCTTTTCCTGAACACCAAGTGAAAGAGGGGGATTGATGAGGCAATAACTGCTAATAGAATAAACAACAAAAGTAGAAAGACATCTGTGGGTGGTATCAAGGGTATAATTCCAAATTTTCAGAAGGAATTTAATAAAGAAACATGTAAGCTGAATATCAAGAGAAATTTCCAGTTAATGGGAGGCCTGGAGCATGTCATTCTACTCCTAAGGAGACAGGTTGGCTGCCACATACCTGAAATTCTGGACTCAAATAAAGCCTAACGATGCTTATGATAGCACATCCTACAGACATTAGGCATGTGCATGATCTCTCCATCTTTCTGTATTTGTTATTTACTGTGGCTATGAATAAAGAAAGAAGGATGGTAATGAATCTTTCTGATGCATATAAACAACACCAAACCTTGATTTTGTCTTAAAATGAGAATCAGTCTAGAGAGAATTCTATTAGTGTTCTAATGGAATAGAATCTAAACTAGGGTTGGAGGAGATAGAGGTTGGTCAAAAGGTACAAGTCTCAAGTTATAAGATGAATCATTTCTGCAGACCTAAGTTACAGCATGGTGATCATCATTAATAATACCGTGCCATATAATTGAAAGTCGTTAAGTGAGTAGATCTTAAATGTTCTCCCCACAAAAAAAGAAGTGTTAATTTTATAATAAGATGAAGGTACTAGCTAATGACATGATGGTAATCATATTTGCAATATGTAAGTATATCAAATCAACACCTCGTACATCTTAAACTTATGCTATGTTATATATAAAGTGTATCTCAATAAATCTGGAGGTGAAAATAAATGGAACTAGTGATAATTTGCCCTGTAATGTTAATTTAATCTGTTACATTGGAAAATGTAAAGTTCCAATATCTCTTCCAATTAACAGGATAAGGAAAAAAAAGTTTTGATGAAAAACGGAAGGTTATTATAACTTCTGTGAGTCACCCTGAGTGTTAGCCAAACAACTGGATACATCTCCATGCTCCCCATGATGTGGATTGTGAACACATTTCAGTATCTGTGCTGGCCAGCCACAGAAAGGCAAGAACATAAGAGATTTTGAACTGAAATGAAACCTGCTCCTGAATTTTGTTCTGGATTTGTTGATGGCATTTCCATTCTTTGTCCTCTAAATTGTGACCTTCTTGAGGACAAGATCTATCCTCCATTTTTGTATCCCCAGAGCAAGGCATGAAATAAATAAGGTCAAGTATATTTTAAATTATATATGACATGTATGTACCTTTATCTCTAAGAACACCTTCATCTCTTTTCTAGGCGGGATGTCAAATAGCCTGATTAATGCCCAGTTACACCTGAGCCTTGTTCCAGTAAGTTAACAAGGGTAGATCTCTCCAGCCTCTTCATCTAGTTTAATCTCTTGATTGCTCATGTTTTTCCTCCATTCTAAACTGCTTTCCTCTAACTGTGCACTTCAAGGCTCCCCTCTCCCACCTGCATAGCTTTTATAGAGCACCTCATTAATTTAGTCACTCAACTAGTTATTACTTTTTGAGATTCTACTACATGGCAGGCTACTGGCTAATTTCTAGGAATATATACATGAGCAAGATGAGCTCCCTGCCTCCTAGGAACACACTAGTATACTCCAGTGATTCACAAATCTAACTGATCCACAGATTTTTCTTGGATACTTCAAAAAAACATTAGCAGATACCCAGGGAATCAGTTTCAATCTGTTTGTCCCAAGTCCATGTCTCTGTGCTCTCTTCTCTAGCTCAGAGGGTTGCTACCTGCAGGGAGTTGTTTCCAGGTTCTTTTGTCAGCCAGAAATAACATGGGAAGTTGGAGGACAGGAAGAAAGGAGAAGCTGGAGGTCCGCAGTCCAACGCTGACTAGGAAGCTTAAGCCACTTCTGCATGAGTTCGATCCCCGCCTGCCCCTGAGGAGATCCACATGGCGAGGCAGACCTCTTCTGACCCTAGTCATTGTGTGTGTGTGTGTGTTTTTTAAAGATTTATTTATTTGTGCATACAGAACTGGGGTACAGGCCAGAGGCTCAGGGGCAGTGAGAGGCTTCACCAGAGACAGTGCAGGGAGCAGAACAGGCAGATAGACGAAGTACACTGCTGAGGGGAGCAGCGGGCAGGTCAGGAGAGGTCTGCCACGCCATGTGGTCACCTCCCGGGCAGGCGGGAATCGAACTCATGTGGAAGTGGCTTTATCTTCTTAGTGCTGTGCTTTAACCCGCTGCACCACCAGGGAGGGCCTCAGTGTTGTTTTTTAAAGTAAATTAGACCTCAGTATTCACCAGGAGAAGCTTCCTAGCCCCTGCAGTGACTGTGACAGTGGTGTGATGTCAGGTCCCTCAGCTTGCCACGCTGAAGGTCCTGAACCAGATACAGCTTCTGGCCACTGTCCTCCACCTTATGGGTGAGAGGGCCTTCCTGCTCTTGCTCTTGTCTGGTGTCTTCCCTCTGATTTGATGTCTCAGTTCTATAAATGTATGCAAATAATTCCCTATATTATAAAACAAATTCCCTTCGTTTAAAAAATGTAGAGTGGATCCCGCTTTCCTAGTTGGACACTGGCTACTATAGTTATTGGAACTAGAAGGGACCTCAGCGATCAGACTCTTAGAATACAGTGCTGGGGTGGGATGCTCATGGCTCTGTGTGGTGAGTTCCTTGCAGGAGGGCAGGGGACTATGAGTGTTCCATGGCAGAAGGTAGGGCTGCAATTACTTCAGAGTGTGCATCACCTCTGCTTGTTTGAGGTAGAGTGTCTTGTTCATGGTGTTCTTTTCTGCAACTCACCCCCAAATGCTTCTGACCTAAGGACATTTCACAGAGAAAGACATGCAGAGACCGATTCTTACTGTGTTCTCTGTCACCTAAGGAAGATAGAGAAAGATAGAGAAGATGAATGGGGATACATGTAAAGGAATATGGGCAACAGTGTTTTTTTTTTCCAAAGATATATTTATTTATTCATACAGAACAGGGGTACAAGCCAGAGATGCAGAGGGTGAAAGGATTCCCCCACCAGGGACAGAGTGGGGAGCAGAACAGGCAGATGGACGAAGTACACTGCTGAGGGGAGCAGCAGGCAGGTCAGGAGAGGTCTGCCACACCATGTGGATCTCTTCAGGGGCAGGCGGGGATCGAACTCATGCGGAATTGGCTTAAGCTTCCTAGTGCAGCACTTTAACCGGCTGTGCCACCAGGGAGGGCCACAGTGTTGTTTTTTAAAGTAAATAAGACCTCAGTATTCACCAGGAGAAGAATTGATAAATCATAGTACATGCACAGGATACTTCTAAGCTGTCAAAATGAATGATCCCACATGGATCCTCATGTAGGAAACTGATTAAGTTGTATAAAGATGATGTGAGCAATTTGTGGGAAGAGAAATGCAAGATAGCAACTTTACAGTTGTTTTAAAATGCATCTAACTATAGACTGGACAACATGAAGGTCTTTTCACAGATAGTAACGTGAATGAGGCCAATAATGACATCTGATGAAGGAGCAATAGGGAACGTGAGACAAGCACAGCAGAGGGTCCAACTGCATTTGTAATATTTTATTTATTAAAAGTAGTAGTGTGACATGTGTGACAAAATAGTAGTCCATTAAATTTGGGTATAGAGTATGTACTTGCTCTGCGTTCTTTGTTCCATATTGCATAAATATAAAAATATATTTGCCAAAAATGGCATCATTGTTTTTCCATTTTCCCCTGAAGCAGGTCAATCTAAAACTCATATCAATATAAAATTTAATATGCCTTTTAGAAGTTGTCTCTTTGTCTATGCCTCATCCCTTCTCTGGTCTCATTAGGATACCGTATTCACATGGTTGCCAAATGACTCATAAAGTTCGGAAAATCAACAAATGTTAATGTGGTTCTGACAAAACTTGCAGTGACGCGGTGCTCACACTCACCTCCCACAGCCACAAAGGAGTGATTATCGCCAAGGGCTTAATCATTATGTAAATTAATGGCTATGCTACTAAACAAAGTGTGTGTTTTGTTCATATAAAACTTATTTATCTATTTGTAAATCCACTTAATACAATTCAGGGAACATTTATTCAAAGCCTACCTTGCTAGACCATTGCATGGAGACATGTAAATATACGATTGCAAAACAGTCTGGTGGGATTACATGTTCCCAAAGGGTGGGTAAATACAGATAAATCTAATTTATTTCATAATGTATAAATGGGTGGTTTTGTGTATTTTTAATTATATTACTTTTTATCATAGTAATATTGGTTTGCAGCACCATATGTGATGCAGAGGCTCCTTAAATATATGTTACCACCTTTCTCTACACCACTACCCTCCCAATCTGGTTGCCTCCATTCTATAGTCATATTTATGAGGTTTGTTTTTATTCGGTTTTATTCCGTTGTTTTGTTTCTCTGTATTCCACATATGAATGAAACATCTGCTGTCAATCTCCTTCTGATGTATCTTGCTTAGCACAGTCCCATCCAATTTTATCCATGTTGCCTCAAATGGCAAGGGTTCATCTGTTTTCACAACTGAGTAGTATTCCATTGTATATAAGAGCATGTAAGCTTTGATGAGCATCTTCTTTTATGATATCTTAACTCCTGTTGGATAGTACTTTGTCCAGATATCCTCTCTCAGTGTCCCACTTTCAGATATAAACCAAGGCAATTCTCCCCACACTTGGGTTTTGAATGAAGCTCTTTTGTACTTTCTCACATTACCCCCATACCTCTGCCAATGAGTTCCTTGTCAGTCATTTTGGCCTTCAATTAGTGATAGTTAACACTTTTCTTTTCTAGTTGTTCCTTAAACTGTGCATTTAAATCATTATGAAGACATGAGATAGGATATTCTTCAATGTTGCTTCCCTTTCCCACTTGACTCAAAGTAAAAAGCTACTCTTTAAAGTAGATTTTGCCTCTAAATTTTATTTTTAATAAAAAGACTATTTTCTGAACAAACTAAAAGACTCTCCACTTACTGTATTTTTCTCATCCTTTTGGAAAGTTGAATCCACAAAATAAGAAAGGTTTTCATTTGGTTTCATCTCAAGAAGCTTGTAAGAATTTGGAAGTTCTTTTTTTAAATTATGTATCTTAAAATTATCTTTCCCAAATGTTATGCCAAGCATTAAAAATAATGCTCCATTTAAGGCACAATAATTCTTAACAGATAAAAGTTGGAAACGTAAAAAAAAAAAATGTCTGTAGATAGAGCTATCTAATGTTAATAAATTTGGTGCATTCTATATACGTTAATAAATTTTTAAAATAGAAAAGTTAAGTCATCTAGTATATATTTCAATTATACCAGTAATTTTAAAGTTTTATTTTCTCTTTATGAAAGTAATGCAAGCAAATTTGAAAAATATGGAAAAAACACCAAGGAAAAATAATCATAAATACTCATACCTACTAAACAGAAATAGTCCCCTAATGGAGTTTTTGGGAAGTTTTGCATAGTCTATGTTTCTTTCTTTTTTGACAGTTGTGAGAGTGTGTGTGTGTGTACACATATATGTGTATTTCTTTTTGCTAGTTGTGTATGCTGATTCCTATGTATAAGTAACAGAAACAGTTTCTAGACTGATGGTATGTAAAGAAAGCTTTATTAACAGATAATATCTGCCTTTGAAGTTCTATGACTCATTCCTAATTTTTAAAACTCCCAGTGATTCAATATCCATGTTTTTTTTGATTAACTGCTTTTAATTAAAAATAAATATTACATGTAGAGAAAAAAAATCCAAGCATGAAAAGTATACAAAGTTTCCAGTATGAATTACCTTAATTCTTTCCTCCAAAAGTCATTCTGTGGTCAACTAACTTTCCAGAAATATTCTTCACATATGATAGGGCAGGTTTATATTATTATCCATTTACATTATTATTCATTCACTAAATAGATATGTCATTGTTCTAACAATTTTAGCAAAATTGGACTATATAACATATGCTCTGCCACTCTGTAATTATGTTTTTTCTGTTTAGCTATTTGGAGACTTTTATGTATCTGTTCATAAATACCAACCTTACTTTGCATATCTGCATACAGATAAATATTTGTCCAATAATGGCAAATAGCTTGTCTCCTATATTTTCCTCTAACGAGCAATATGGCAATGAGCATTCAAGTATATATCTCTCCAAAGCCTCATGCAGGCTGAATTATGAGATGCAGAACTGCTGGGCCAATGAACATGTCCATTTAAAGTTTATGCATATTGCCAAATGGGTCTCCAAACTGGTTACAACACCCCCCCAGTCACGTGGGAAAGTGATCATTTCTTTAGACCAGCTTATATACTGTACATTAAAAAAAATTCATATGCATTTGCTAATAATCTTAAATAGAAGATAATTCTCACTTTTAAAACTGGATTTTCAAATAATGTCCACTTAGGAACAATTATCTTTTCATCTATCAGAGACTCGTCTTTTTTTGTGTGTGAATTTCCTGTTTATATATACTCCCTACGTTTTTCTAATTGACAAATTGAAAATTTTGATCGTATGAAGACAGAGAGCTCACATTCACATAACTTTTATTACAGTGTATAATTATAGCTGTCATATCTTATCATTTGTTATTATTGTTCCTCTTTTACTGGGCCTAATTTATGAATTACACCTTGTCACAGGCAAGTAGTTTGCTTTGTCACAGTATATATCCAGTTTAGTACTACCTGTTGTTTTGGGCATCTGCTGGGGATGTTGAAATGTATTTTCCATATTTACAGAAGGACTATGCGACTGGTTTATAATTTTATATTTTGTATAAGTGCTTATATATATATTACTTTCTTCAAAATGCTAGCCATCTGCATTGTCTGTTATACTTGCTTCCATTTATTTATAGGTCTTGTTTAATTTGATTGTTGTGTAATGTCCCATTACCTGAAGAAAAAAAAAAACATGGTTTGTTTATTAATATCTCTATAAAGCATTTCTTCATCCCAAATCCTCCCTTTCCTCCATGCTGTTATCAGGATGAAATACTTCTAGAAATATCCATACACCTGTTTCTTAGTTATATGTATTAGAGTTTCTTTAAAGTAAATGGAATTGTTGGGATGTACATTTTTGGCCTTTCTGTCATCTGTCATCCCATTGATTGCACAAATTTATACTTGCAACAATACTATATATAAAATGGCTCATTTCAGTTTCGTTTTTATTGATTCCCTTCAGTTTTGGGTTTGTTTTGTTGTTACTCATAGGTAGCACTGAGTATAAAATATAACAGGTTGATTAATTTTGCCCTGTTCTTTCAGGACTAGTTCTCTTAATTGTTTAAGTCAGTCTCTAAGATGTCCCCTAACGTCCCCACCTCCTGCTCTCCCTGTCTCTATGTGCACCTCTCATATTGAACAGCTGAGTAGGGCTGACACAGGTAACCAATAGGCTACGATAGTAGGGAAATCAGAATGTGACTTCTAGACAAAATATTGTGCATCTTCTGTCTTACCGTCTTGAATTGCTTGTCATGGAGGAGTCTAATCACATGAGGGCAACCAAGCAGCCCTCTGGAGAGGCCCACATGGCAAGGATGGGACGCCTCCTGCCTGTGGCCAAAGAGAAATCACCTGGGAGAGACTCATCCGGCCCTTTGGGTGACCATGGCACTGGCTGATGGCTTGGCTTCAACTCCACAAGAGAACTTGAAATGTCACTACCACATTAGGTTGTTCCTGGATTCCTAACCCACACACATTGTATGTGGAATGATAAATATTCATTTCTGTCTTTAGTCACTAAGTTCTTGTATACATGTTTATTCAGTGATAGATAACTACCACAGATTTCATTTTGTTTCAAGAGGACGGCTATTCCACTCTGGTGGACCCTGGTTTTCAGTGAAACCCTTTGTCTCAGAAGGTACATCTTTTACTTCTCTTTAGTTGGCCAAACTCAAGAGCTATGAAGAGGCTTAAACTTCTGGTGGTTATTTTTGTGTTGACTTCACTGGGCCATGTGTTACCTAGCTATTTGGTTAAACATTATAAGAGGTGTGTGTCTATAGGGGGTTTATAGATAAAGAGTGGCATTTGAAACAATAGGTAAAATGAAACAGATTACCTTCCCAATCTGTAGGATCTCATCCAAACCCACTAACGGTGTCAATAGAACAGAAGTCTCTGAGTAAGTGAAAATTTGTCTCTCTATAAATGATTATTCAAATCTGGACATTCATCTTCTCCTATCTTTGGATTCAGATTTGGGCAAGAACTACATACACTATTGGTTGTTTTAGTTTCCTAGCTTGCTTACTTCTTAGCCTCTGTACTCACATGAGCCAAATCTTTGTAATAACTCTCCTTCTCTACATAGAATCTATTAGTCCTGTTTCCCTGAAGAAAGAAAACCTGATGGAGTTTTGTGATTAATAAGAAACATGTATTTATTCATTCAGATAACCAAAATATATTTCTTGCACATATTTGGTCTTCATCCACAGTCCCTGGCTCACAGCTCCCAAACACCTTGGATTTGCCTAAGTGTGGAGAATGCCTAAAGTATCTTTTGTTATGTTAATGAGGTGACTTTGGGAAGTTGGGTGATATGAGCTGATTGCCAGGGAAACCATCCATTAATTAGAGGTTTGACACTTCCAGTCCCACCTCTAGGGAAGAGAGAGGGGTTAAACAGACACTGAATCAACTATCAGTAGACAATGAATTAATCAATCATACCTGTGTAATAAAGACTTCCATAAAAACCCACAAGGAGTGGCTTTGGATAGTTTCTGGATTGATGATCAAAAGAAGAATTGGGAAGAACCATGCATCTGGAGACAACATGGATGTTTCAAACTTTCCTCTACAAACTTTCCTTTTCCTGGGCATTCTTCATCATGGCAATACCTAAGTTATATCCTTCATCATAAATCAGTAGCAGAATGAGTAAACAAAGTTTCCTAAATTCCATGAGTCATTCTATAGTCGAATCTTAAAAGGGTATCTGGGAATCTCTGATATATACTTGGTCTGTCAGAAACACAGACCATTTGGGCTTCTGATGAACACTCAAGTTCTCAGGAGGGGCATTCTGGGAAACTTCATCTGTAGTTAGTTGGCCAGAAGCACAGGCAACAGTCTGGGCTTGCGACCAGCATCCGAAATGGAAGGTGGTCTGCAGAGACTGAGTCCTCGACCTGTGGAATCTGATGCCATCTCCTGGTGGATGGCGTCAGGTCTGAGCAGATTGTGTTGGGTTCACAAACATCCTGCAGTTCTCTGCGGATTGCTTGTTGGCAACACAAGTCTCCACCCACTCAGATGGAAACTGGGTTTAGGAACCCACACATCCTTGACTGGTAGGAATTACTTTCCCAAAGAGAATGGGCATTTCCTTATTCTTTCCTTCTCTAACTCTTTACAAGATGGAATTTAAGGAAGAAGTCCTGCCTGAAGCCCACATTCCCCAATCTTACCACTTTGGACAGTCATTCTCTCCTGTGCCTTCCAAGCCTAGATCCCCTGACATGTGTTTTCCTGGCATGCCCAATGCCACATTTGCAGATAGGACGTAAGAGCTGTTTGATTGTGGAGGTAAAGGCAGTGAAACTACCTAGAGAAGGGGGGGGAGGGAGTGGAGTGTGTCATGTTCTTTTCTTGTTACTCTCATTATAATAAAAAGTATTATTATTTATTGAATGTTTGCCATTTACCAGAGTAAAAAGACCTTTACTAGAACTGAGTTGCCTGAGTGATAAAGTCATGTTGATAAAGTTGTGGGCACAGCCTGTTTGTCAGGAAAAGATTAGAGATGGTTGTTAACAAACATTGAATTATTAAAGCAGAGACATGGGGGGGGTGTGGAGGAGTTGTGGAAATGAATTATGGAAGCTTGGTGGCTGCTTGTTTGGGAGGGCGTGTGTGCATGTGGTGCATGTGTGTGTGTGTGCAGACGGGTTTATCTTTCTCAAGAAAGTGCGCATTTACAACTATGAAGATGTTTCAGGATAGGTGATGCCTGTACTTTCTCACAATTTGCTATTGCAAACAGCATGCTGTGTGGGTGGCCTTTGAGGTTGGGGCCATCATGCTCAGCAGAGCCTCACAGGCCCCAAACAGAACTGAAACTCCAGTGAGGCCCCAGACCCACTGTCATTAGTTTCTTGCTCATATGTTTAGCCGCCAGAGGTTTCCATCAGACCTACCCCTTGGGCATGAACCTCCTCTTCACAGAGCTTCCAGCCTCTCTCTGAGCCTGGTGATGGTTGCATGCTCCCTTTCTCCACAATGAGGCTTGAAGAAGCGCAGTGACTCCTTTGAGCTATGTGGCTGGTAAATGGTGGAATTAATATATACGCTGTGGTCTTTTGCCTCCAAAAAACCATACTTTCCACTAAGTTACATTAGCCATAGTTTAAGTAGTACTGATCTATTCTTCCGTGCTGAATATATAAGTAGGGTAGAGTTTCTGCAAAGTTGAGAGCCAGAATTCTCTTCCTTGGGGACACTCCTTTAGGTAGAAATTAAATGACCTAAAATAAAACGTTGTTCTTGCCATGATCTTCACAGATGAAAGACATCCTCTGACTCATGGATTTGACCCTGACAGACCAAGCTGCCTGTCCTCAGGCGAGGGTTGGGCTGCAAATTACTCTCTAAATTCCCTCACAGCCACAGCCCTTGATCAGATTCAGAAGCACATTGCTTACTCAGAAATGAGGTCCAGCTGTGCTGTGTGTCCTGCATCTGGACTAATTAGCTCACTCGTGTACAGAACCCAGTGCAGAGATTCAATACCTGGAAAGGCCAGTTATAGTCAAGAACTTTGGTCCTTGAACTATAGAGCAGTGGTTCTCAAAGTGTGGTCCCTGGACCAGCATATTCTTACCTGGGAATATGTCAGAAATGAAGACTCCTGTACTCCAATTTAGAGCTGCTAAACATAAAGTCTTGGAGTGGGGCCTAGCCAGGAATATGACTGAGTCTGAGATATTCTCAAGTTTGAGAACTGCTGGCTTAGAATATATTTGTAGTAGCACTTGGCTAGTCAACAGAGACAAGGAAGTGATATTGG
This sequence comes from Condylura cristata, assembly GCF_000260355.1. NCBI lineage: Eukaryota > Metazoa > Chordata > Mammalia > Eulipotyphla > Talpidae > Condylura > Condylura cristata. Next base: position 23,854,645 of record NW_004567118.1, on the reverse strand, counting down.
TTATGTTCAGTCTTTATCATGGGGGGGAAAAGCCCAGAGAGTCCCAAATATCCATATAGTCTCATATAGTCTTATCCTTAACAGAAGTCAACATATTTATTTCTATTTTTAATGTTTATTTATCCAAAGGGAAGCAGCTCAACTCATACTGACTAGGAGGTCGTCTAACCCAATGTAGGTTTCCTGAGAGAAGTTTTATAGTGACGTAAAGTCACCCCAGAAAGGAAAGGCACTGCCCCATCTTATTTCAGGAATGGCTAGAGGATGCCGAGGGCTTGTCACCCATTGCTTTATGGACTGTAGACATAGACATAGAATATGTGGTCAGAGGGACCTGGGGTCCATTTCAAGAGGGATCATGGCCACATAAAACTAGCAAATTTAGCCCTCAATCCCCTATCTGGTTCATCAGTTTGCAGAGAGCCTCCCTCTGGGACACCCACACATTCCCCCCAAGAAAGACAAAACAAGAGCAGCATGCCTGGCTCTTGTCAATAGTGGAGCTGACAGTTTTATATCTGCAGGGGAGGGGGGGTCGAAAGGAGGTGCCATAAGAGTGTATCTGTGTGACAGGGAGGGAAGATGGATATTTTTATAGAGGGAGAAATACACTGAATAAGGGAAATTACTTGGAAGAACCATAAAGGTCTCAGGTTGGCAAAACCAATTAGTAGATGTTTATAGAAGATAACCCCTGGGGTCAGGGAGGACTTGCTTTGATGTCAATATTTGTGCGTTTAAAAAATGGATTAACTTCCTCCACAGCACTCTGTAGTGGAAAGAGATCGTGTCTCTATGCTGGAGCCTCTGCCCAGCTGTGCACCCGCAGGCAGGTGACTTAAAGGCTCACACATCCCTCTCCTCATCCATAAAAGGAGCCGATGATGTGGTTCCTTCCAGCTCTGACATGTCAGATGATCCTCTCTGACTACTGGAAATTTGGTAGGGAGAATTTCGGGGTTCTATCACCCATCATTTTTCTCCTCAGAATGTTCTGAGCAGTCTATGACCTTCCTTTACCAAGTTTTTCATCTCTTCTACCCCAATCACTTTGAAAAGGGAATCATTTAAATCTAATTGAGAATAAATTACCCTCAGGGGTGTTCTCAGCTGCCAGATGCAGTTTGCCTTTAAGGAGGCCATTGGTTCAAAAGCCCAGCTCAAAAGCTGTGCTGTCAGGTTCAAACAGGCCGAGTAAAGTTATGGTGTAGGTAGGAAATTATGGAAGTGGTCTAGGGTAAGTCAACTGGACAGGCTTTTGCACCACTAACCTTTGTGGCTATCACCTGTGGCCTCAAATGCAAGAGACGCTTAGGAGTGTGGGCGCCGGGCACACAGGCCTGATAGAGGACACCTGGAGTCTGGTGTGGCCATGTGTAAGTGGGCACACCTGGTCCTGGAAGTAGGGCTTTAAAGGCGGCCTCACTCAGCAACAAGAGAACAGTTATGGGTGAAGAGAGAGCACAGAGTGGCAGGACCACAAGATGACGCCAGAGAGAGCACAGAGGAAAGCACTTATAGTGTAGCACTCGCAGGGGCCCAAGTTGCTGCCTCCCCCCAGGCTGTTTCCCCTGGGTTCCATTAAAAAACCTGTGGGAGGGCCTCCCCTCCCTGGTGGCACAGTGGGTTAAAGCACAGCACTAAGAAGCTAATGCCACTTCAACATAAGTTTGATCCCCTGCCAGGAGATGATCCACATGGTGTGGCAGACCTCTCCTGACCCGCCCGCTGCTCCCCTCAGCAATGTACTTCAAGGGCTCCAGGTTCCCTTTAAAGCTGCCTGAACCTTAAAGAAGTTTTGTGTGTGTTCTCATGGAGATTCATGTTCAAAGTACAGTGAGGAGAAATTTCAGGACATCTGAAGTGATATACAGGGATTCTGGGTGAAATAGAGGACAAAGAATTGGTATCTCACATCCCTGTGGTAGAAAGTAGAGTCCAGGTAAATCAATATAGCAAGATGCAGAGCGAGAAGTGAATGTACTTCAAGTGACAAAGATGGAACCAGGGTCTGGCCCTAATTCTGCATCAAAAAAAGGGAGGGATGCTTAATATCACCATTTCTACTATTATTAAAGCCAGAAGCTCCCATTAGTTGAACTCCTTCCATGTGCCAGCTGCTATACCAATGGGTGATATAAAATTTTAATTAGTGTTGCCAACAATTGTGGAAGGATTTACAGTTACTGTAGAAATTTAAGAACCCGCATCCCATATATATTTGGATATAAATATGTAAATGGAAAAAAAGCCCACTCTTGCCTTGTAGGTATTGCCAATTTCCATAGGATAAGTATTCTCCCACAAGGTTGTCTTCTAGCTATGAATGTTATATCACTGAATGTTGAGGTGGGAAAAGAGTCTCACAGGGAGTATAAACTGATTCCATCACATTTCTGGTTCTTATCCTCACTTCAGAGATAAAAGACCCAGAAACCCTGAGGAAGTAACCTAGCCAAGGCTAGCAGTATCTAATGGTTGGGGTCAGAACCTTGCACCCCACAATCTGCCTCCAGAGCTTGGACTCTGCTCATGAAGCTTCACTGCCCGTCTCTAAAGAGTTGCTGTCTGACATTCGAGAAAATGTTTAATGTAAATATGCCCCTCCACTCACTGACTCTGGACACCCATTAGAGATCTGTTTGACCCATTCACTGTACCATGTTTCTGCAGAGTCTGAGGACTTAGAACTTGCTTTCCCAAAACCCCGCCCCTGCTGCATTCTAATTTCCACAAATACCTAATAACTGTTGAACTAGGGTTCTTCCTTTATCTTCTGTGAACCCCAAGAATAATTAGGAAATGTTCTCAACACTTTAAAACCATACTGGCAAATTGTGTAGCAGGCATCTCCATAAAAAGGGGAGCTTCTAGGTTCCCTGCCCCACCTGAGGAGTAGCAGAGCCGGGCAGCCAGGTGAGGCTACAGGGAATTGGCGGAGCCACCGGAGGGAGCCACATAGACAGAGAGGCACGTGGAGGATGGTGCACTTGCTTCTCAGCTTTAGACTTGCACCAGGGACTTGGGGGACATGGAAGAGACACCTGGAGTCCAGACTCAGACACCAGGAAGAGACACATGGGTGAGAGAGGGGGAGGCTGACAATGGCAGCTCTTACTTTGATTTGTGCTTTGATTTAGCTTCTTGGGGGGCAGACTTGCCTGGCCCCTTTTGCCCCTTGCCTGTGGTTCTCCAAAAGAAGGTGCCTTAGACCCAGTGTTTGGACCTCAGTGGCCCTGCTTTGAGTCAACCCTGTTTGGCTGGGCATTTGCCCATGAGGGGATGAGTAATTTGGGGTGTTTTATTGGCAAAATAGCATCCTTCTTTTCCTTCTCACACACACTAGGCCTGTGCACAGATGGCCAGCCCCATTAAGACTATACAAGTCTGGGGGTCCTGGGGTGCCACTCAGTCTGCCCACTAACATTCTCACCAAATTCTGAAGAATTAATTTTCTTTAACTTTTTTTAATCAGTGAGTTGAAGACCATTTGATTAAGTCTAATGGTCACGGTTACATAAAGCAAGCTGTGGAGTACTGGAAGTTGTATGTGGTTTCCGGTCCTCACTCTTGACGGTTACCAAGAGCTGCTGAGGGATCTAAACTGCTATGAGTTTGTGTTTCGAGGAGCGGCAGGGACTGTAGTGAGAACTGAGGAAGTGACAATTCTGTTCTAAAGAAGGGAGCCAACTTTTGTTTTCATTCTCCCATGACAAAACAAACAGTGATTCTACCACTGTCTAGCTCCCAAGAGGGCTCAACAGGTCTATGGAAAGTGTTTTGAAGACAATAAAACACCATAAACATGCAAAGTGTGGTCAGCATCACACAGGAATACTGACCAGCAGACACTAGTGTCCCATCGGAATTCAGAACCCTTTGGTATAGTCAAAGTAACCTACTTCCAGACATAATTCTGCTCAGATCTCCAAAGAGATCAATTTCTTGAGGCTTGGGAAGCATAGCTCATACTTAAATACCTAGCCTGGACTTAGCATACACTGAGGAGCTGCAAAGAACACCACATTGCTAGAAACTACAAAACTGAACATTTTAAATGGATATCAATCTGGATATTTATATAAAATTTCAAACTATCTCATATTTTTTTTTAAAGAGGAGGAGCTTTTATTTAAATATCACAGTTTTGCAGGATGACATCACTGAGATGGCCATACAAGAGTTTCCTGGCTTTGCTTCTGAGGGGAACACCTAACATTTAACCACATATGCTAGGCATCATCCAAAGTATTTTACTCTAAGAAAACCTCGTGGAATTCTCACAGTAGCTCCATGAGGAGGCTCTGTTCTTTCCCCATTTAGGGGTGAAAAAACCATGGCACAGAGAAGTTCAGCAAATAGTGAAGGCAGCAGCCCAGGGTTTTGAACCCAGCCACTGTGAGTCCAGCTCTTGTGCTCTTAACCACCACCCTCTGAGCCTTCTGTATTAAGTTGTGCAATCTGGTCTATTTAAAATCCTATTGCACATTGGACTTGCCTGGGAATGCCTAAAAGGTCTAATTCCTGGGCATTTTCTCTGACCATTTGCATCAAAACCTGGAACTGAGTCTCCCCAGGGGTTCTAGTGTGCAACCCAACTGAGAGCAACCATGTGCATTGTCAGATGACTTGCCATACTTGCTGTTCTATAGAGGCAGTGGAGAGGACATATCATGGAAGGCTGCACTACATACTCTGAGGGGAGTACTAACGAAGGGAATATGCTTCTTTATAGAGACATTGCCCCAAGAAAAGTAGAATCAAGAAAGAAACAGGAAGCAGGTGAATTCTATGAAAACACTGACTTAATCTATGTGTGGCTTTGGGCTGTGGTTGACTACACTTTGCACCAGACAGTTGCACTCTTCTGATGCTTTATTTGGTATTCACTCTTGTTTCATTCACAAAGAACTAACTTATCACATACCCCTTGATTGTGTATTTTACCTCAGGACTTCTCACCTAAACCCTCTTGCCTAAATTCTGGTACTTTCTATGTTATTTAGCCATTGAATCTGTAGGCAACAGATTTCAGGGGAAACATAAGACAAGTACAATGTGGCCAGCCATCCTGGTAAGGACTTGGGACTCCCATCCAGGAAGAACTGTGGTTTATGCTTTTACCAGGAAACGTGATTTCCTCAGGGTTATGTGATTTCCCTTTGGAAAACCTTCCTGTTTCCTGTAAATAGGCAGTGGCACCAGATTAGCATTAAAACAAATGTAACCACAAGAGTTTAATACCAATTAAATGAGATTAAAGAGGAAATAATTACTAAGAATTAAGTAACCAAGAAAGACTAGTTATATTAATAGCATAGGATGACATGACGTAGGACTCAACAACTTCCGGTAGCGGCAGTAGTACCTGCATGGGTAATATCAGCCACCTGTCACCACGCACGCACTCCCAGCCCAGGTCTTACATATCTTATCTCATTCTCCAACATCTACCATGAGCCTTACTTATAATCAAAGGATTATCGGAGCTCAGGAAATTTCTCTAGCACATGACACTAGAGAGAGGTAGAGTGGGGATTTATACTTACTTTCATTGCAGAGTCAACACCAGTTACCTAACTTGTAGCCCCCAATGAAAATGTGGGGCCCCTTATTCAAAAAATAATGATTTCAAAATGGAAGAAATAGAGCTTTACAACACAAATACAGTCTTTCTGCATATAGCGTTGTATGACTGTGATCTCAGGTTCGTCAAGCCCTTGCTACCTGAGGACAGGGCAGCATACCCTGGGAGGAGGTGAGAAATGCAGAATCTGGAGCTCACCCCAGACCTGCTGCCTCAAGTCTGCATCTTGACAAGTCTCCCAGGGGGTCACTGGTGTATTCATTATGCTTGGAGAGACAGGGCCTGCGTCCTGACATGCTGTGTTGCCTTCACAGGTGACTGTACAGAGCCCAGGTTTCTGGACTAACATCATCCCCATCACCACCCTGGGCTGCAAAAATGGCTCACTCTTATTTCTGAAGTTGGTTGTTCATTTATCATCTGCACATATGAGCAAAAGATCATATTGTAATAGGATACTCCCCCAGGGAAAGGGAAGATTCCACCCTAAGAAAGGATGGAGCTGGGAAGGGAGGAAAAGCTAGCGGAGACAGTGAAAAGGGAGAGAGGAGATCAAGAAGTGGAGACCTGCAGCAGGGACATGAGCAGAGACACGTGTGAAGAAATTGCACTTGCTTCTTGGTCTTTGAAGAGTTTCCAGGACTTTGGAGACATGACATGGAAGGACACACTTGAAACAGTGGGGGGCAAGGGGAGAGACCCCTGAGGAGCCTGACTATGCAGCCTTTATCTTGATTTTGATTTTTCTCCTTTCCTTCCAGACTTGCCTGGCTCCTCTGCCCTCTTCTGTGAGTCCCCACCAGGTGTCTTTGACTTCTGGCAGACTTTGGACCTCAGTGGTCCTTCTGTGAGCCAACCCTGTCTGATTGAGCATGTACCCATGAAGAGATGAGTAACTTTGGGTACTTGGAAACAATATTCTTTCTCTTCCCTATTGCACTCTAATTCTATGAAAGTTCTTTTCTATTGAAGGTCTTATATATTAGAGTGTTTTGTCTTGATGTGGCAGATGACATATAAATCAAGCAGGTTTGGGAGTCTCAGGGTGCCCCTCATCCTGCCAATACAATGCCTGTCTTCATGAGTGCTTCCTTCTCCCCCCTCAGAAAAATTTGACCAGCCCTTGCAGAACCACTTGGGCAGATGGATCGTAAATCTGCTGGTAGAAGCAGGCCCACAGCTGCAGGGAAGCTCTTGTTGGCACAGGTCCCTGTCAAACCCAGAGTGGGGCTCCACTAAATTGTTCTTTTTGTTCCTGCTCATATCCCAGGACAGCCATTGTTCCCAAAGCATGACTGAGCCTGAGTGGTCAGGACTGCTGGCTCCCAATCCAGCTTCTGCCTAAGAAGCACCACCAGGCCACCCACAAGGACGCCTCACCCTCCACGGGCGGTGCTCTGGGCACCCTGGCTTGATTTGTTGGCAGTGGAAATACATGGGGCATCACAATCCATGAGTGGGACTTGGGGAAATTAATATCAGGCTGTGAAGTATCTTGCTCAGCTTCCTCCCAGGAATTTCCCATGGTAGCAGAACAATGCCTTCTCAATATAGGCTCATCCTACTCCCTAACACCCGGGACTGTGCTACCTCACGGAGTAAAAACAACTTTGCATATATGACTGAGCATTCTAGACAGGGAGATTACCCTCAGTTATGTCTAATGTCATCACAAGGGACCTTGTTCTCAAGAGAGAGGTAGGAGCATGGTATCGGAGCAGGAGAGGTGACAATAGAAGCAGAAGTTGGAATGATGTGCAGTTATGAACCAAGGAGTTCTGGTAGATTCTTGAAGTACACAAAGACAAGGAAAGATTCTTCCCTGAAGCCTCCATCAGAGCTGCCAACTCTTTGAGACTTCTGACTTAAGAACAAAATTAATCTGTGTCGTTTTAAGTCATTGAGTTCATTGCAATTTAGAGCACTGGGAAACTAATACAACTCTTAAAGTAAACTGTTGCTCCTGAAGTAACCAGCCCAGTGTACAAGGGGGTCCCAGCGAGGGTGGCCCTCAGTTGATGCCAGGTGCCCACCACCCACTCCCCGTAGAACAGGTGTCCACTACATACCCAAGAGAGGCATCTTGTGGTTTTTCACCCCATAATAATGTGTTTCAATGAGGGATTTATTGCTTTAGAACAATTTACTTCTAGTAACTCATACTCTGAGGAACTAATTAACAGAAAAGCCTGACATAGTTTTAAAGTTCTACCTCATTAATCATGACATCACCCAACAAGTTATAAAAGGAGTGGGGGGTCTCCATCCAACCACTTTGCCGCTCACTCCAAGCTTTCTCCCCCCACCCATCTTCTAACCATTCTAAACCATCATTCCACAAGTGCTCCCTGCCCCACCAGTTTGCCCCACCCAGGGACAGATGGAAACTCCCCCTTCCTTCACAAATCTCCTGAATGTCTTTAGTGACTCTTATTTCTGGTCAAAGGGGTGCAGTGCACACATGATGGGAAAGAGTGTAGGGTGGCAAGTGTCCCACCTGATAAAAAGAGCTGCTCCCCAACAGACGAGAAGCACTGAGATGCAGGATATTTGGATACCCTGTAGGACCCTAAAAAAATTACCCTACCTGAACCAACTCAGATTCTCCTGTGTGACCTGGACATCTGTATTTTAAATTAATCTCTCAAAGTGTAGCCAATTTCTGTCTTAGATGATGATCCACTCAGATCCCTGGTGAATCCTTCAGGTGTGTAATCCTCCATTACAGGTGTTGTTTCAACCCTGCAGAATCCACCATGAACTTTTCACACCAGAGACCTATCTTAAACTGAAAGTAACCTACCATAGGACTTGTGACTTAGTAGATACTTAAAACCTACATGCCGGTGCCTTTGGTAGTCCTCCCTGGGCTTTTGCTAATCATCTCACCTCACTTAGACCTAGTTTCCTCACCTGTAGAATAGAACAATAGTACTTACTTCTTTGGGTACCTGGAGGAATTGAATCATCTACTGGGGTCTACTGTGTGATTATATTAAGCACCCAGTAATGAATTGGTATGCCACTCTGTGATTTTGGGCAAACTCGGGGTTTGGGGGCAATGTAAGCAACAGCTTACATCCCCACTGTTTGCTTTCCTGCTAGGGGCAGGATGTCTGCTCCATAAAACAAGAGGTGCTTCTCCATATCTGTCCCATCCCATTCTTGACCCTATAACCCCTGTGGTCCCTGAACATCATTGGGGTTCCTGGAGGCAGTACAATAACTGGATATGAGGGCACTGGGGCCTAATCTTTTGTGGAATGTGTGCTTAAGCTTTTTGCAGAGACAGCCATTACTTTGGTGTCTGCAGGGTTGACCAGTCACTCACACCTTCCTTATACAAGAGCAGTCGGAGATGCACCACGCAGTACCTGGATTTAATAACTGGTGACTGAAATGGCTATGGCATTTGGCTTTAGATCTAGTTCCAAAGGCAGTAAAATGTACCTGGCAGGCAAACAGCTTCTTATAAAGCAGTCATTGATAGCACCTGTCCACCACCACCTTCTCCAGTGGCCGAGGCCGTTTTGTGAGTGGATATGCACATGGACTTGTGAAAGGGAAGAATACACACAAAAGTCTGCTCTCCACAGAGCCTGACCTCCTCTCTCAGATCTCCCAGCCCTCTCCTGAGCCCCACTCTGCTCTGAAAAAGTCGCAAGTCATAGGGAGGTGCAAGTCCGGGGACACCGGTCACCTTTGTACTCAGTGCAGCTCTGTGCTCCAGCACAGGCAGGCTCTCTTCCTCGGGACCCCTGCAGGGAGGCCACACCCTGTTTACCTCCAGTCCAGGAGCCTGAGCTAGAAGTTGGAATTGGGAGGGGATGAAGAGAGACTGGGACCAGGCAGGAAGGGCAGGAGCACACCATGGAGGTGGTGCCACACTCCACAAAGCTTGGCAAGACCTAAAGGTAATGCCAGTCTGCCTGGAGCTCTGCTATTATTTCATTTCTCAGGCTTGTGTGTTGGGGGCAGGAAACATGCCCAAAGAACAGTGAGCCCACAAGAGCCTCTCCATGAAGGGGATGGTATTAAAAGCTTCAGAGGCTGGGAAGCTCAGTGAGGAGTAGCCAAAAAAGAACTTCTGCAGAAGTCTGGGAATCAATGTGCTTCTCAGGTCTTCCTGTAAATACCCCCAGTCTGGTGGTGGGACATGAAGCCCTCACTATGAACAGCTATGTATGTAGGGTGGGGAAATCTACCTCTGAAAAACACAGCCTAGAAATTAGCACCTGTATGTCCAACATGTAAATAATAACAAGGTTCCTAACTCATTCCCCAGCATAACCATAAATGCATCTCTAACTAAAACTGACATTTATCAGTTGCGTTAAAAAATATCAAGAATCATGTGGAAAAGCACATGGTTGATGTGACTTCCTCAAATTTGAAAGGCCAGACATCAGGATAGACAAGCCCTTAAAAAGGGGGGACCTCCCTGGTGGCGCAGCAGGTTAAAGCACAGCACAAAAAAGCTAAAAGCACTTCAGCATGAGTTTGATCCCCGCCCCGAGGTGACCCACATGGCGCAGCAGACCTCTCCTGACCTGCCCGCTATTCCCCTCAGCAGTGTGCTTCATCAGTCAGCCTGTTCTGCTTCCCACTCTGTCTCTGAAACCTCTCACTGCCCCTGCACCTCTGGCCTGTACCCCAGTTCTGTATGCATACATAAATAAATATTTTTTAAAAGGGGATGGGGACAAATAAGATTCAAAGTAGCTGTATTGTCAGCCCTGCTGGTGGCTGTGTCAAGAACCTACACTATTCTTGGATCCTCGGTCCTGGAATTCTTGTCTCCTTGGTCTTTTGTCATCTGAGAGCACCCACTCCCCACAGACCTGTTAGTGTGCATTGTGATTCCTGTACTTTAGATGTTCCCAAGGCCTCTTGAGTCTTTGCTCACCTTTCTGTAGGTTTTCCTTGGGAAAGCTGTTTTAATCCTTCCACCACTTCTTGACTTAGAAATCAATCTTTCAACAAAATCTCATTTCTGTTTTTTATTCCAGATATCTTTAAGATGGTTCTCATTGGATATGGTCTGCTCTACCATCAGACATTACCCCCAATACGAACTTGGAAATTAGATTGGTTTCAATTAATGTTGTGAAATTAATACATAATGAACCCAGTCAGTCAGAGAGCTGTTAAGAAAGAGAAGCAGACGGACCGCAGGCATTTTCCTTGAACCCATTTGTCTACGGAAAAATGTGTCACTCTGAAAGGGATGTGTGGTGGTTCCATAGAAGTACCGAGAAAGGACGGGTGTCCCTAGAGATCTCTGGCACAGGCTGAGGGAGGCAGGGTGCTTGCATGTGGCTTCCATGCCATTGAAAACCCATGTTATCATGGAGACATCTTGCATTGGGCATTCTTAGCTTGCTCATTAAAGAGAAACTTTAGCTGCTTCTCCTTTTGATTTCATTCCCAAAGAGAAGATTTGTGATTATGAATTGGCTTCATATGGAGGTTTGCCTCTAAGGAAGGAATGCGCTGGTCTGCTGACAGGCATATTCCAGGCAGGTGACATCTCTCATAAATTACTGTTAGACACTGGTTTTATAAGTTAGTCTTTTGAACTTGATTAATGCATTTGCTCCACAGTCCCAATGCTGAAAGAACATGTTCCTGAACCTGCAAGGCTGCAAGCCAAACTTTGAACATAGTAAAGTCACCAGGTGATGCCACCTGACAGAGTCTCTTGGGTGATTGCCTCTCTGCATGCCACCGACAATGCTTTGACCTCAACAAATATTTTCCCTTTTGAACATCTATAGCTGTCTTGTGTTTGCTATGTGTCAGCTGTCTTTCATTAGAGAAAAGCTCAGTAAATTCAAGTTGACTTGAACTTGACTCAACCTGTTAGTGATGGAAGATTTTTCCTATACCAGTTTCCCAATTTTCCCATTTCTGTCAAGGGTTCCAAGGAATTGTACAATAAACCGAGCACAGAGGTTCAGCAATATTAATCTCAACCGCGTCACTCCTTTTGGTCAGAAAATGGTCCTGAGGATTTTTTTTAACCACTTCACTATTCCATTTCTCTTTTTCTAACTATCCTGTACCCAGTTGTGAATCTCACCAGTGTCTGCTGGAATAAATGCAGTGACCTCCTAACCACCACTTTTGCCTCTAATACATTTCTCATCTCCTCCATCTTGCATCTTTTTATAATTAACTTTGCCAATTTGCTCACAATCCCCTCATAAGCATAATCCAATATCACTTATATATTTTATCTTCATTGCTCAAATACCTTACACTTAAATTCTTGCAGTCTACCAGTTACCTGTTGCTGAGTAACAAACCATCCCAAATTTTCATATTCAGAACAGTAATCATTTATTTTACTTATGAAACTGCAATTTGGGAAGAGCTCTGTGGAGTACAATACAATTGACAAGTTGGTCCTGACCAGGATTATAGGATGAGGGTCTCTTGGACCCACACACTGTTTGGACTTCTTCAGTGAATGGCAGCTGGGTTCCGCATCCCATGAGAACCTGGAGGAAAATGTTATTGCATTGGATGACCCAACTTCAAGTCAAATAGTGTCACTTCTACTGCAGTCACAGGTCACCCTGACTCAAGGAGCAGGGACAGCGACACCATCAGTCAAAGATATCATCGAGATGAATTAATCACACTGTAGAAAAATCATGTAGGATGGGAAATATTGCAAACATCTCTTCATTTTTCAAAAGATAATCCTGCCCATGTAGCATATGAAGGGGTGACTGGATTAGGAAAATAGTCAAGTAACATTTCTACCTTGTCATGTCATCACATTCTCAGAGCTTGGATTTTCCCATCTCACCTTAGAGCTGAGAAAAACAAGACAAAAGTTGTGACTCTTCCAAGTCATGGTTAGTGGCAATCAGTGACAGACTGGTAGAATTTTGTTCAGTAGGTTTTGCTGGGGGCTAGTAAATGCATATGTTTAATAAGTAGCCAAGACGGTGCTTACAAACAGGCAACTTTGGGAAAAAGCTTACTGCTCCCTGGACCTGAAGTTACTGAGCGACACATGGACGCTTGTTATAGAAATTTAGAAGGGTGTGGTTGCAAAGCCTGACTAGTGAAGGCCTTCTCCAAATGCAAGCCATTATTATTAGTCCATAGCCTGGGTACACAAACTAATCTCCCTGGATAATTAGGAGAATGACAAGTCAAGTTCCCCATCCTGCCCTCGAGAAACAGGAATCAGGCACTGACTTGTCGGAGATAATTTAATCCATGCTGGTGTATTGGCATGCTGCCTTCCCCTCAAATAATGCAAGAAGAAACTAACCTGTTGCCACAAGCAGAGGGTGTTCAGGTACCAGCTGCGACTGTGAACTGGCAGAGGCAAGAGCGCCCTTCATTATGCAATTATCCATAATTAGGTGTTCATTACGACTTTATCATCGGGGTGCCAGCACCCACCTGTGCAGGGCTGTCGTGGGGACTGGCAAACAAGTGGAACAGAGACTTGCTTGTTCTCTAGGAACGTGACAGCTAAAATCGGTGGTTCCAACCTGCACATGGGTGAGGCCACACTGACAAGCAGACAGATGCAGATGCACAGAGGCCAATTATGCAAATGATGCAGCTGTCACAATCCTGTGCTCCCTTTGGTTTAGTTTGTGGTAGCTAGGCGCTATGGAGTGAGGGTGGAAGAGGGAGTAGCTACTTTATCCTCAGCGGGTGCAAAATAGTTTCTACTCAGAACAAGTGTGCTTAAGTTCAAAATGAGGATCCCAAAGATTTATAGGCAGAGATTCCATCCAGTAAATCAAGTGACTTGAAAATGCTTTTGCCAAAGTAAAAATATTTGGGTTACTTGTATCCCCCCTAATGATGAATGGTATGCAGAATAATCCATTCTTCTCTGCCTTCCAGAAAGAAAGAATCTTAGAGAGTAAAAGTATTGACTTATCTACTAAAATATATTGGCAAATGCTGGTAGTTAAAAGACTCTGGTGCCAACACAAACAAACACAAGTACTTTTAATTGACAACAAGTTCAAAATTAGTCTCAAAATAAGCAGGGTTTCTGGAATTAGTGGGTATGATTGCACAACTCTGAATATACTAAAAGCCACTCAATTTTATGCTAACTATACATCTATAAATATGAATTAAGGCTATCGTGAAAGTGTCACTTATGAATTATTTCATTGATTATGTTGGTTGAAATAGGTTGACACTGAAAGGAAAAAAATGGAACACACTTTAGTTATTACACCAAATTGACTGAAAATCTAAATGCTGAAAAGAATCAACCCTTAAGTACTGAGACAACTTGAGCAAGCTATTTTGTTATTGTCTTATTGTGGAAGGGCCCTTTAAATGTAGAAATCCTCCAAACCAAAATTGACCAATTTAACCACATAATTTAAAACTCACAGTGCATAGCAAAAAAAAAAAAAAAAATGCAACTGTCATATACAATATCAAGACATATACATATACGAGAGAAAAGGTTGCAGCACGTGATATTCAGAATTCACAAAAGTCAATTTTAGGCCCTCCCTGGTGGAGCAATAGGTTAGGATGCAGCACTGCAAGCTGGCCTTAGCCACTTTAGTGCAAGTTCGATTCCCAGCCCCAGAGGTGATCCACATGGCGCAGCAGACCTCTCCTGACCCACCCACTGCTCCCCTCAGCAATGTATTTCCTGTTGTGCTCCCCACTCTGTCTCTGGTGAATACTCTCACCCCCTGTACCTCTGGCCTATACCCCAGTTCTGTAAGCATAAATAAATAAATTGTTTTTTAAAATAAGACAATAGAAAAACAAAAAGGGATATGAATTATTATTATTATTATTTTAAAGACTTATTTATGCATACAGAACTGGGGTACAGGCCAGAGGTGCCGGGGGTGGGGGAGTGTGGGGTGAGAGGTGAGAGGATTCACCAGAGACAGAGTGGGGAGCAGGACAGACAGATACACTGAAACCCACTGCTGAGGGGAGCAGGCGGGTCAGGAGAGGCCTGCTATGCCATGTGGGTCAGCTTCTTGGCTGGGGATCGAACTCATGCTGCAGTGACTGCAATAGCTTCATAGTGCTATGCTTTAGCCCATTAGCCACCAGGGAGGACCCTGTTTGTGGTTCCTTCTAAGAAATGATCCAAGTTACAGTCTATATTAATTTTTTGTCTTGTCCTCTCGGTACACACTCACACAAACAAATGCTCCCATTGGTCTGCAAGCTTCACACAGAAAGGGGATTTTCCTCTGCTCATTAATGCATTCCAGGCACTTATAAATGTGTCTAACACAATGGCACATGTTCAAAAAGTTGTGGAATAAAGAAAATAGCGATTGCTCTTTACACCTCCTCTCTGCTATTTTTCAGTGTTACACTCTTCCTGCCTGTGTCCCCATTATCCGAGAGCAATTAGTGATTTCAGACTTTGCTGTGGGAAAGAATTCAACTGAGCGTAGTGATAGATAGAACCTAACATTTTGTCCGTATCTTTTGAGCTATAAGTAGTCTGTGTAACTTTGGAAGTCAACATCATTTCACCCTGTGGGGTTGCAAGAGAAATCTAAGACCTGAATCTTTAATATCTCAAGAGCTCAGCATTGAAGTGGAGATGCTAGAGGCAGGCTATGTTGTTCAGTGTTCTCACTGAATGAAATGAACACTTTCTTTGGGAAAGAGAGACACTGGACACCAAAGACTTGACGAAAAACAATGTGTGTGGACAGTGGAAACAAAGAGAATGGAGGCAGTGGAAAGGGGAAGGAGCAAACAATCACCGACATGGTCAGGCCTTAACACTCCAGGGTGTTCCATTTGCCCTTTGCCATAAAAACAACAGAGTTGGGTTAAGGATTCTGCACCCTTATTAACCATTCGCATTAACAACAAAGATGAAAGACCTCAAAGGCAATTTTTGTCACTGAGATCTGAATTTATTTCCCTTTGCTGAATCTTAAATTAGTAGTTCACTGATGGCAAGACCCATACCAAGGAGGTCATGTTTCCAGCCCACATTTCCTCAAGTCATTAGATATCAGCATTTCCCCCCATAAATTTGGATGTTGAAGCCTGACAAGACTAAGGGGGGAGATCTACACTCAATCACACTATCTTAAGTTTATCTTTTAGAAGCAGATGTAGGCCACTAAGCTCATCTCTTGTAACTACCCAACAGAATGCAATATAAGAAGAGAACATATATAGGAGTTTTAGTGGGGAAAATCCTTTTAGTTTTTGATCTTTTCCTTTTCCAGAAGTACTGACAGTTACTGGAAACCATTATCTACTTACCCGGGTTTAAGTGTTGCTTAGATCTCCCAGATTACTTTAAACTTAAGATCCAGTTGAAAAGAGAGAACAAAGGAAGTTTGTTTGTTTGTTCCAAAGAAACTGGGCAAAGTAGTCTTATGAGACCCTGTATTCCATTTTGGTCAAGGAAAGCCCTTTGATTCTACCTCCTGCTTCTAACAGTCTCAGTAGAGATAATACTTTTCTAAACAGTCTGTTTATTTCTCTGTCTTTGAGAGCATAGCAGTAGTTTCTGGATGACAATAGAAACGGGAAATGAATACTAACATTTGGTGAGTGCCAATCGGCTATGGGTACCCTGCTTTTTCATTTATGCTTCACTTTAATTCTCTCACAACCCAATTTGGCAGAAATTATTCCCATTTTACCTACAAGCAGGCTACTTATGGCTCAGAGGAAGGTAGACCAAATGTTAAGTTCTATCCATCACTGTGGTCAGTCTGAATTCTTTCCCACAGTAAAGTCTGAAATCACTAATTGCTCTTGCCTACAAGCAGTGCACCAGCAATTATCACTATAAACTGATCTGGACACTCCAATTTGAGGACCAATGATTTAGACCTTGCTCAAGAGTTTGATAATTCTGCTCAGCATGCCATTATCCCTGGCTTGGTTTATTCACTCAACAAATACTAAGTTTCAACTCTGTTTTAAGCACTAAGCTGGATTCCAAATGCAGAAGTCATCAATAGAGACTTCCCTTAATGTTATAGAACATTTACTCTGTTAAGTAAGACATGTATTAAACATATTTATGTGAAAATGTAGGATTTTAAAATTATGCTAAGTACTATGAAGAATATTCCAGGTGTAATGAGGTTAAATTAAAAATAAATTTAATTAGGATCATCAAAATTAATAAGTAGATGTGAAAAGGGATGGCAGGGGACAAAAAATCTGGCCCTTTCATAGAGGCCCTGATGTAGAAAGGGCATATGTGAAACAGAGAGGCCAGGTGGATGGAGACTATTCTTAGATCGCTTGGGAGATGAGGCTAGAAAGGAGCAGAAGCTGAATCATGGAATCATAGTTGGTGATGGAAATAATTTTGGACTTTATCATTAAGTCATTGCAGAGTTACTGGGCAAGTTTAAGCAGAGGAGTAATTTAACTGATTTGCATTATTTTAGATCATGTGGTTATTAGAAAATAGAGTGAAAGTAGGGAAGATGTAGGGAAGATGTAGGGAAACTAGTTATCCAGGTGAGAGATGAAGTGAGGTTGGGGGGAACTAACTCTTTCTCCATCTCCCTGTATGTGTGCATAAACACATTGTGTGTGTGTGTGTGCATGTATTTCCAGGTGTTGGATAAATGATGAGAGAACGTGAATCAATGAATCCTGGTTTGAGGGGAAGGATGGGTTGTTACCCTCTGAGATGAATACGTCAAGGCTGAAGCAGGTTTAGAGAACGTTAAAGGGATGAGGAACTCAAGAGTTCAGTCCCCAGCTTGTGAGGTGGACATGATTTAGTGAAGCAATGGCATATTGCTAATTGATTGTGTGGTTTCTGAAATTCAGAAGAGGGATTGGGCCTGGAGATTTTAATTCAGACTTGAAATGTGAACTTGGAAGCCCAGTAATGTAGTGCGATGATGAAAAATAAGGTTTTGGACTCAGGGAGCCTGGGGTTGAACCCCAGCACCACATGTTGATGACCCTGAGCAAATTACTTTATTACCTGTGTCTTTCCTCTTTAACATAATGAAGAGAGTGTCATTAGAATTCTTGTAACAGGAGACTGAAGAACTACTATGTACAAAGAGCTTAATTAATCTTATTATTAATTCTATCATTGTTAGTAATATGAATAATAGTTTTTTTAATAGAGTATATTTAAATGCAAAATTCTGATCAATTTGTGTAAGGAGGGTATAGAGCAAAAAGGAGGGCAAAGCCCAATTTCTAAGGGTTGAATAGAATCAGGTAAATCAGAAATATCAAGTAGATACCAGAAAAACTGAAGAAAATTAGGCCATTGTAATGTCATGAAAACCAAGAATGTAGAGTGTTCCAGAATGTAGGAGTCACTGAGAACACTAACAGACTGAAATTATCTCCAGTATCACATGCAGAGTGTTGCGCAATATCCAAGGCAGCTTCAGCAGAATGGTGGGGTGCAGGTCTGAGTGAAGGGGGAGGAGAGATGGTGTGCATAAGTGACTCTAGAAAAAGTCAGGGAGCAGGGCACGGTGAGTCACCCAAGTGGGAAAAACGGACACATTTGTTGATTGCAATAATCAAGAGAGTGAGTAAAAATAACAGCAGCCAGAGAAGAGACTCAGCAAACATGAGAATGAGAGAAATTGAGGGTCACTGAGCAGGGGAAAGGCTAGAGCAGGTCTCCCCTCAAAGTGGAGAGACAAAATGAGCAGGAGGCAGGAGAGTTTGCAGTTCTGGTGATAGAAACTGGTGTTTGGTGGGGATGGAAGTTAAGGTGTGAAGAAATAGCAACATTTTGAAAACACAAATTGCCAAAAAATCTTCTAGTGATTCCTGGTAGATTTGTTACTTAGTTCAGAGTCTCTCTTCTCATGAATGTCAGAGACACAGGAGTATCCTGGCGGGTTTTATTAGTTTGTCTAGGGTCTGGGAATGTCCTGGTTGGGTGCAATGGAAGAACAGATGCACAAGGATGCATGGGATTTGGAAGATTTCAAAGCCTGATGGCCCATGCAACTCCTGTGCTGTAGCCAAGCAGGGAATGCTGAGGAGCTGCTCTATAAAAAGATCAAGAAGTTTGTTTACTATGGGACAAGGTTGCATAGGGCACAGCAGGAATAAGTGGGAGGAAATGAAGCTGTGGGTAGTTAAGAGAGGTAACAGCCCTGGGCTGTTGGGAGAGAAGGAATGAGTGGGCGTCTCACTTACAGCAAAGCTCTGTGAGGTGAGTGGAGTTAATCCCCTTCAGAGTTTCAAATGAATTTGGCCATAAAGTGTCATTTGTTTTGGGGCATTGAGGCCAGGGAAGATTCAGAGTCTGTAAGTAAAGTCAGAAGCCTAATTTTAGATAAAGAGGCAGATATAGGAAGAAGCTTGGTGATATGGACTCATTCAAAATAGTATATGGAGTATTCTTCCATGCGAACAGGACCCTGTTTTTCATTTGTACCACTCTCTTCCCAGGGTAAGGGCATTGCCTGCCACCCATGGTAGTCAGTTGTGAGGAATAAGTGAGCTACACTGCCACTTACCCGTAGTCCCTTATTGCTGGTGCCTTCCTGTCTCTGCAGACCATGTCTTGGCACAGACATGGTGCCAAGTGGAAAGAATTTGTGAGGAAGAGTGTCTGTGGTAGCTATGACCCTTCTTGTGACACAGGCAACTTTTCTGATATGAATCCTTCTCTCCAGGGAAGCTTGTAATGTGTTGAATTCAAAACAGAAAAGTGGGACATGAAAAACACTGTCCCATCCTAAAACGCCATTTAGTTTCCTTTGCTGGAGAACATTCTGATTCCAGTCATTATTCTCTTCTTCACACAGTGCCTCTCTTATTAACACGATGGCTCCCATACCTCTTTTCCTCTCATCTACATGGCCAAAACTTAACAATCAGATGAGAACCATATCCCATTAATGGAGGTTTTCTGGCATATCCCTTACACATAGGTCTGTACAGATAAAACTTATAATTGCCCAGTGTGTGGAGAAATCAAATGAATATTTGATGGTTAAACATCCCTGCATCACATGGCTTTTCAGTTACCATTTCCTGTTACCAACTACAGCAGCTGTCCCCTCCCCCCCAATTCACCATGTACCATCACCACAGTCCCCTGTGTGAAACCATACGATATTATTTTTCCTTCTGACTTATATCACTGAACATGATCCCTTCTAGCTCATCCATGTTGCTGTGAATGGCATTAGTTTATCTTTGTTGATTGCTGAGTTGTATTCCACTGAGTATATATACTACATCTTGGTCCAATCAATTTTGGGGGCATCTGGGGTGTTTCCAGGTTTTACCCACTGTAAAACATGCTGAAATAAACATAAGGATGCAGGGATCCTTTTGTTAGAATGGCACATAAAAAAAAAACTAGCAACAAAAAATATTAGCAAAGATGTGAAAAAGGTGAAAAAGGAACTCTGCTACACTGCTGGTGGGAGTGCAAACTGGTACAACCACTATGGAAAGCTGCATGAAAATTTCTCAAACTACTAAAAATGAAGCTACCATATAACTCAGCAATTTACTTCCAGGAATCTACCCAAAGGACACAAAAACATCAATTCAAAAGGATATTGTTGTACTAGATTTTTAAAACTTATAGAACTTAAGCCTTTTCCTAAGTCACAGGAGGAATGTGGTAGAACTGGTTTCTGATCCAAGAAGTCTGACTTCACTGTCTACTCTCCTTTCTACCATGTCGGGACAGTCCCTTGTCACAGAAGACAGAGGCACTGTCCATATAAATGGAGGCAGGTACCCGCTGCAGGGGAATGTCTGGGAATAAAAGTCCTTAATTCTACTTCTGGGACAGTTTTATGCATAGCCCCATAGATATTCTTTATTCTGAACACATATCTAGTATACTATTTCACAAAATTCTATATTTTATTCAACTACCCCACATTTATGCATATCTAGATTATCTATGTACATCTAGATATCCCACTCCTTTTTTTCCTATTAATTTGTGTTTCCAGTGACCTGTCTGGCACATATATTTGAGGTGTGCACAGAGTTCTCTCAGCAAGATTAGCCCTCAGTGACAGGGGAGCCACTGAGTCAAAAGATACATGATTTTTCATTTGAGAAGTAGCCACACTGCTGTCCAAAAATATATACTCCTGCCAGAGTTATAAGAACATATTCTTTTCCTCGGGGAGCTTATAAATTTCTACCAATCAGGCAGGAAAAATGTGATCGCTCTTTGTTTAAAATTATAATTACCTGAGTGGCACCATTTCATTTCATTTACCACCTTTTTTTTCCCTGTAAGCTGCTGCTTTATATATCTTGCCCTTTTCCCCACAAGGTAATTATTTATCCCCTTACAGGACTCAAAGAATATTTTATGTACTAAGGAAATTCATTTTTTATCATGTCTATTTCCCAGTTTGCTATTTCTAGCACAAAGAAACCCATAAGTCAGTAGATGTATATTCCCTGTAAAAGTTGACCCTATGCTGTATATGCTGAGAAATTTTCTTGAAACACCTAGAGAAATTTGACATAAGTTAACATATAAGAAGAGAAGATAATTAACTAACTTCTCATCATACTGTGCTACCATTTTAAATACTACAACTGTATAACTCTTGTAATTAAAAAGGCCACGCCCCTTTCTCCCTCTCTTTGGAAATTTTGGAAAATACACAATTTTTAATCAGAAATACTCACTGGCTTCCTCAGTTTCTTTCCCATCTCTCTTGTTGCTTTAAGCTCCCAATTTGCAGGTTGAGAGCTCTTTTGAGGCTGGAGAACCATAGGAAAATTCTTCTGCGGGCCTTGCTGATGTTAATGGGTAACATTTGGGGCAAAGGTCTCCTCCAATTCCACATCTGCAGCTTTGTACAGGCCTCACCTCTGAGATGCCTGAAAGTGTGAAGCCAGCCAAGGCATAATGTGTATTAGCAAGACAAAGAGCACACGAGGGGAGAAGCGGGGGATGAGCTTTAATTTACTGAAGATTTATTAGACCTCATGAAATCTGCCCGAACCACCCATTTTCTATCTCATCTGCCCGCGTCTAAATAGGATGGCTTTGTTAGTCGGCGATGGTCATTTAGAATTATCCAGCAACAAATCTCACTGGTTAAAAAGGCGTCCGGATGGCAGCAGAACATTTGAGAAAGTTCATGCTCTAAACACAGAACCCCAAATCTGGAAATATGGAAATGTGGGAACACTCATCCTCTCTGGGGGCCTCCCCCTTGACTTTTGTTTGTGGCCCAAATCCTTTGGCGTGCTTGTTTACTTGTGCATGTGACTAGGGCTTGTGAGAAACCAAAACTAAAGCACTTTCACAGAGCAGCCTAGAGCTTGCAAGGGGAATTTTTAGAGAAATGTGGTAAATGTTCTGCTTTTCAGAAAAACTGCAGAAACCCTAAGACTCAATGGAGCATGCCCAATAACCATTTAAAGCTTAGCTCTCGAACACACAGTCTCTCCAGGGCTGTACAAATGTTAAAATAGCTTTTCCCTAATTCGAATGAAAGTTGAGAGTTATTGGGGTTTGGTTTTCCATTTGATAATTAGGCTTGCAGCTCATGAATAGGTGTTGGAAAATTCTCCCGGAGTTTCCTACTGGAACTTCCCTTCGGGTTGCCTTGCATTGCTGCTCTTACAATTCTCTATTTGTCCATCTATGCAATGGGCAAATGTTGAAAATTTCTTGACAAAGTAAGTCACTGGGAGAAAATGACTGATTTCTCCCAGTGGATGATCTCACCTCATGCAACTCAACTCCAGAAATTTAAGAAAGGAAAAGGAGGGCTTTTCCACCCTCATAAAGTCCTCATCATTCTTACTGCTGACATAATATAAAAAAAAAGAAGAAGAAGAAAAAAAAAAGCACATTCCCAAAATTAGTAAGGAGGATGAATTATTCCCTCTACTGATCATAAAAGCAATAAGCAGGATGAATGGATTACCCATCAAATGAGGGGGAACACATAGAGAATATCCAATATTGTGTTCTTAAGTCTATACCTGCACAGTGGCTGAAGGAGGAATATAAGCATAGCAAGGGTACTGTGTTCTTGGCCTTGGAGAGAGATTTAGAGAAAGCAGGAAGACAGAAAGACACTCTGCTTTAAGTCATGCTTGGCGATTCTGGTGATTATCTAGAGCCAAAAGTGAATAACTCTAAATCAACATTTAAGCTGTTTGTTTTCCCATCGATGTAATAATCATCTGTTTGACTGTGGGTTATAGATGTACATCAGTCTTAATCTGTCATTGCTGAAATCTCCTTCTACACAATGGGATAGTCCTCAATTAATGCAAATTAAACCACAGTTGTCTTGTCTGTAATTGTCTAAACTAGCAAAGCGCCTTTCTTTGGTGAAAAGAGCCATCCAGAACTCCTTGCGCTGTCTACCCCTAAGGGCCCACTACATGCTCCATGCTTTATCTCTTTCTTGTGGCTTTTATCCACACAACATTAAAGAGACTCTCTTTCCTTTATGCAGGCAAATAAAAAGTAGATTTAGAGAACAAAGATGAAAAGAATACATTCCACTGATGGCGTATTTCAGAATCTAGTGGCCTGGCTTTCAGACTAGGCCAAGTTAAAAGTTGCACTGGGTTCCTTTACATCAGAAATTCAGAAGAAAAATGAAATCAAGCATGTGCCCGTAAGGACTTGTAGCACATTAAAATAAAGTTGTGTCATTGGCAGCTCTTGAAAAAGGATTTCCAGGGCTGCCTTTCAGCCTTGGTTAATGCGGAAGAGAAGCCCAAAAACTATAGGTTTGCCTCTTGCCCTCTCCATCTGTTCCCATTTAAAGAATATTTTCTCTAAAGCTAAAAGCAGGTAACAGGGCCTCAACTGCACCATTACCACTAAAGGATCCACTTCCGGACCAGCTCAGCAGGTCTCAGCAGGGATGCTCCATGGAAATCTTCAGGGGCTTATGCTACTTTTCCCAAGCAGATAATCATCAGACGAATCACAATTAAAATTCACTTAGCTCTCCAAATGAGAAACATCAGAAGAGAGAAGTTGAGTTATTTCCAGAACAAACCTTACTTCAGAAGAGTACAGACATGGAAAAGAGGCCATGGGTCTGTTTCAAGGTTGGTCATATGACAGGCATTGGGTCTTCTGACACACAGTCACTATGTCCATCACACTGTGGATCGCATTGGCACTGCACCATAACTTCTCTCAGGTATACAGATGTGCCTGGGGTCAGGTGATAGCCTATCCAAGCCCCCTTTAAACTTACACACAGTCAGATTGAAACTGTCTTCCTCATGAATGCCATCTACCCTTCCATAACCCCAGGTCCTACCTCCCATTAAATTGACCCTAGCCTGGCCAAGTGGGCCTCTCTGGCTCTTTGTTCCAACACATTTAATCACTTCTATTCTACTTCTACTCTTTCCTGCCCGTCCAACACACAGCTCATTCCAGAGCATCTGCTCAGTCAGTTCTTTTTCCTCCCTTCCTCATGGTCTCAAGCCATGAACAGAAACTGATTTGCCTTGATAGTAGACTCAGTTATTAACCCTGAAAAGACAAAGTACATTGAATTCCTCCTGTCTCATGTCCCAGCTGATGTAAAGCTTCCACTTTCCCTGAAACTCACTCTGTCATGGACCTGACATGGACTCTGATGCAGATATTCCTGAGTCTAAATCCTGACTCTGTCACTAAGCAGCTTCTGGGCTTTCTTTTTATCACATGTTACCATCTGGTAGGTGGCAATAAAAAGAAATATTACAAAGGAATGGACTTGTTTTAGTAGCAGGCTCCAAGATAAGTTCCAGTAATCTTTACCTAGAATTCGAGTTCTTGTATAATGTGCTGCAATAATGAATTACTACACTCTTGTGACCTAGAGTGTAGAGAGATACACTCTTGTGACCAAAAATCTAGACAGGAGGTCATGGTCCATGACTTCTGAGGGTAGGTTTTGCAGTGTCTTTTTCTCAGGAATTGACACTATGTCAAGAGTACTCAAGTAACCGTGAGGAAAATAGAGCAGACCACACAGACTTCCAATGTCCTTTCCCAAATGTCCAGCCATGTGAATGAGTTAGCTTTGGAAAAGGATCCTTCAGCTCCTGTAAAGCCTTTACACAATGAAGCACTACCTGATAACAAACTAGTCTTAGGAGAGATTCCAAGCCAGTATCACCTGGCCAAGCTGCTCCTGAACTCATAATCCTCAAAAACACTGTGAGATGATAAATATTTATGGGTGTTCTCAGCCACAGCTTGGGCTCTGTGACCCACATTCTCCCTTGGCAGGGTTTCACCCAGCATGTTTTTTCTCTACCTTCTCAGAGTTGTACATGGCTCAGAGGGACATACTATACTACTTATTGTGAGAATATTCTAGAAAAGTGAAGCAATCTATGAAGAGTGGAAGGAAAGACCCATGACCCAGTTGTGTATCTAAGATGCATGCTAACTATTGCTAAATTTTAACTCTTCCTTAATTTTCATCCAAGAAAAAAGCCCCTCCAAAACTATGAAGAACATGAAATTCTCCACTTAAGGATTCCTGAAGTTTCAAATAACTGGTATCAATTACAGGATGAAAAGATAGATTAAGGAAAGTTCCACTCAGCCTTCAGTTCCTGGTTCCAATCAGAGGAAAGAATGGGGTGGATTTTTACGCAAATAATCCAATAACACTAGATCATTTCAACAGAGTTTCTGTATGTCCCTTTCATCATACAAGCCCTTGTTCATGTTACATGCCCATCTAAGAATAACGTGCCTTTTCTTCATTGCTATAATAAATGCTAATCAAATGGTATCATCAGAATTTAATGTAAGTTCAAATATGAGGAAATTATTATGACAATCACTGTCATAGCTACTGCACAAACCTCCATGGGAAGGTTCTTCTGGACCCTTCTCGTTAGCAAGGGTGATTGCTAGGCATCTTTGCCTGTGGGTATCATATCTGCCCTTTGAGAAAAACTGTCATATAACATTCATGAATCCTAGTCAGCATTAAATCATACACAATACACTACTGCACTGACACTACCTGTCTGAAATTCTTTTTAATTTACAATACAAGGTGAAAACTTCTTTCAGTAAAATGTCTCTAGTCGGCCCTCCCTGGTGGCGCAGCGGGTTAAAGCACAGCACTGAGAATCTGAAGCCACTTTCGCATGAGTTCGATTCCCGCCTGCCGCCTGCCCCGGAGAAGACCGCATGGCGTGGCAGACCTCTCCTGACCCGCCCGCTGCTCCCCTCAGCAGTGTACTTCGTTGATCTGCCTGTTCTGCTCCCCACTCTGTCTCTGGTGAAGCCTCTCACCGCCTCTGAGCCCCAGCTATGTATGCATAAATAAATAAATCTTTAAAAAAAAAAAAAATGTCTCTAGTCAATAGTGCCTTTCAATTTATCTTTAGAAATAAGAAAAACATATCTCTGGGTTAGGAAGAATGCTTTTAGCAGTGATAGGAAGAGTCACCGGCTCATATTATTGAAATAGAAAGCTTTGGGATGATCTGGAAAGCCATTCTGCCTCCCAGAGTGCTGGTATCTGCACAACTTGAGCTCCTGATCTATTTCTGGCACATAAAAAGGGGTCAATACAAGTGAGTTGAATTGAGACCTGGGTGAAGCAGCAGCAGCTAACACCACAAATGTATTTCACCCCCAAGTCAAATGCAGCATCTTCTCCCCTCATTCTCCTTCCATTTCCACTCTCTTCCTCAAACACCCACAGCTCTCCACACAGCTCCCTACTCACTGTTAACAAGTGAGTTCAAAAATGGAAACAACCTTACTACAGGATTTTAGAAGACTTCATTCCTAGCATGAAGTCCTAGCATGACCTGGACTAAGTCTCATTTACATTTCTGAGACTCAGGTATGTCTGAAGCAGAGCGAAATTAAATCTGCCCTTTTTTCTATACTATCGTGAAGTTTTAAAGAACAAAGGTGAAACGCTTCATGTTTTAAAACCCAGAGAAGTTTGATTAGTTTTAGGAACTGTACCACTGGCGATGTTCTTTTTTAGCCAATGAGATCTGGAACCGACCAACTTCTGTCTATAAAACTTCTGTCATTTTGTTGCACAAAGCAAGGTTAACCATGACTGGCGGTGATACTTGATCTGCAAGGATTTTATGTTCCTCGTTTTATCGGGCCACCCACCCGGGAACCCTTAAATTCTTCCATCCCTTCCCAGCTGTGCTAGCCGCATTTTAAAGCCAGACAATGACCCATCCATCATTCAGGAAGCTACTCCCCATCTAGAGCTGGCACCTCCTCATTTTTGTTGGTTTAGATGCATTGTTCAGCGCTGATTCGATTGCAGTCCAAACAACAGGCACCCAGTATAAAGCCACAGGCCCAAGTCACTAAGCATTTGAGCAAGCAGGGAATTATCCAGTAGACTGCCTTTCCTATTTTCTGTTTGAGCTTGAAGGGCCACTCAGGAAGAGAATAAATAGTTCTCTTGACACAATGAGTAAAGTCCAAACCAAATAAATTCCTCCCACAGTCAGGTCTGGCAACTGACACTTATTTTTTTTTTGATCAGAGGGTTGTAGTGGGTCTTTAGGATTGGGCTCAAAAACAGCTGTTTATTCTGCACCTGGTCCACCTTTTCCTTAATGACATTTTGTACATTTTTGTCTAACTTACAAATTTTTATTTCTTTTGCATTAAAAAATGGGATAAGATATGTCACCAAGAGAAAACTATGTTAACATCACCGGTGTTCATATGCATAGGTGTATAAAGCAATGTTTTAAGATGGATTTTGAATTTATCACAGAACTCTTGTTTGAACAGCAAATATTCACCTGCCATCTTGTAATGGCCTCTTGCTACAAATATAGGTCATTCCCTAATCTTTTAAGTCAGTTCCAATTGTTGAGAATGCCAGTGGTTTCCAAATTTTCACTGTGGAAATCATACTACACTTGAGCGAGTGGACATTCCTCTAAGTAAACCATGGTCATGGTTCCATTTCCCAAAGTGGAATTACTGGATCAGGAAAAGGACATTGTATAGACTTCTGAGATAGAGCTCACCTGCCCACCTGGGATTATGCAAGTGTCTCTTTTTCTTTTTCCTAATAATCCTATCCTTTTAAAATGTAAAAACAACCTTGGAGATATTTGTCAAACTGCCCTTCATGTTAAGTTGTTCAAATTCTCCCTCACCTGCTATTTTTTAATTTTTTTTAATTATTATTTTTTTTAACATGGAAGAGCTCAGGTGTAAACCAGAAGGTGTGGGGGGTGAGAAGACTCACCAGAGACAGAGTGGGGAGAAGAACAGGCAGATCTACTGAAATACACTGCTGAAGGGAGCAGCAGGTGAGGCAGGAGAGGTCTTCTGTGCTTTGTGGGTCAGTTCCCTGGCTGGAGATCAAATTCAGCTTTAAGAGTGATAGCGCTAAAATTTAATCCTTAGGCCACTAGGAATGCCCTGTCATATGTATCTCTTTACAGTATTTAATATTGAAATTATGTGTCAAATGACAGACTAAAAGAATTATCCATGTTTACTCTTAAATATCTTGGCTTACTAGTGAAGGAGGCTATCTTTTCACCTATTGATCCTTTTGTGTATTGAATATGTGTGTATGTATTTATTACATAATGATGTAGATAGAAATATGCTCCTATAAGCTAACCCATTTTATAGAGATCTGCTTATGTAAACAGATCCATTTTTACTGGGTGATCTTTTAATTCATTTGCCTATTAATATTGACCTTATCAGCTCTACTTTAAACTGTGTTGCAAATATATTCAGCGTGCCATTTGTTTTCATTTTGCTTATGATTACTTTTTATGTCATCACATAAATGTCCTTTTCATTTTGAGTTCTATTTATATTGTACCAAAGCCTCTGATTTAGAGAAAGTGTCACATGCTCAAGGGATTGAAAGGTCACTTGGGAATAGACCCCAGAGACGTGTGGCTCCATCACCTCTGCTGTCAGGTCTGTGGGGCTGCTGCCTCTTCAGAGAAAATGGGGTTCTCTAGACAGAGTGGCCCTGTTGTCCACTTGCTGGAGGACTAGCATCTCCAAGTCAGAAACTGTTCATGGCCTTCCATAATCTCCTCTGTTTTTATTTCCCAAGTTATTGCACACACCTCTCTTGAGAAAAGAAGACTCATTATTCAGCTTTTACGAATTCGTTAAGTTGGTCTGATCTGCTCTGTTCTATGGGAAGTTCTCCAAGATGGTGGCCTGTCTATATGACACATTGTTTTCTACCTTTTTATATGGTGAACATATGGAAGAAATATTGATGTTTTGTCTTTGAAGAGGAGATTTTATTCTAGCAGTTTCCAAGTTGGCCCTTGGCTTACTGGGATAGATAATTTACATGTGAAAAATTATGATTGTTTCTTTTTCCAATATTTACACATTTCTTTCACGTGTAATTGCACATTTTAAGATTTTTCAGAACAGTATTTAATAATGGCTAGTAAAAATGATTTTAATAAAAATAACGCTACCATAGGGAGGAGGGACCAGGAATGTTTCCAGTATTGTAATGCAGGCAATTATTATAAATGTAAATTTAACCAAATATCTCTTTATCATGAATAGATTATCATACATATTTAGATCTTTGAATTTCACTTGTAAAAGTAAAAGATAATATTAGTAAAAATATAAGACAAAGTTATTAAGTTTTTTTATAGTGAGTTATTCCAGCTTCCTAAATCTTGGTACATTATGCTTTTAAAATACTATTGTATCTGATTGTCCAGTGTAGGACATTATTTATGCTGTGTCTCATGTAAATTGGGTGGTTTTACTTTTTTTATAATTCATCCTCAAATATTCACCGTGTCAGTATCAGGCATGAGTCTACATTGAGTTCATGCCACTTAAACTAATCTCAAAGAAACCCAGTGACAAGACTGAGTTAGAAATTTCACAACACATCTCAGTGGACACAGAAAAAACATTGACATGATGCTTCCCCATAATAAAAAACTAAATGAACTAGGAATAGCAGGTAACTTTTTTTTAAAGATTTATTTATTTATTCATACAGAACTGGTGTACAGGCCAGAGGTACAGGGAGTGAGAGGACTCACCAGAGACAGAGTAGGGAGCAGAACAGGCAGATGTACTGATATAAACTGCTAAGGAGAACACCAGATGGGTCAGGAGATGTCTACCACACCATGTGGATCACCTTCCTTGCTGGGGATCAAACTCATGCTGCAGTGGCTGTGATAGCTTTATAGTGCTACACTTTAACCCCTTGCACTATCAGGGAGTGCCCAGAGGAAAAACTTTAACTGAACTATGTTTAAGTGTTGCTGGGGCAATCCAGGAATGAGTGGAGGAGCTTCTATGTAAAGCACAACTACCAGTTGTGGATGCAGTGTGTGGGGGGGGGGGGTGGGGGGGGAGGGCACATATCACATTAGAGACTTTGAAAACGCAGCCCTAATCTAGATAAGGGGTGCACAGACTTAAAGTTTAGGGCTGAGGGTGTATCACTGGAGAACAATGGGAGCAGGGGTGATGATTACTAGCCTGTACTAAGTACTCCCAATATGCAAAACCTGGAGCCCAAATCAGGGTGAAGAACTGGGTTGAACCACTAGAAGAAGTTACTACTTGTATCCCAAGACTGGGATATCCAAAACACCTGCCACTAGCTCACACCCCACACTCAAGGGCACCATTAACACCTTCACTAACTAGACTTTTAGCAAACATTCCAAAATAAAGACTCTATTGGAAAAAAAGAAAAACTCTACCTTCCACTTCCTTCTTTCTTTCTTTTGTTGCAGCTAACTACATCGAATTTATTAAGATTTGGTCAAGGTTCTTCACAATCTGGGTCACAGGCTGCAATATTCCCCCACACTTATACAAAATTCTATGCAGGTTTGTTACTAAAGTCCAGGACTGTCTGTACTGAAAAGGATTGGGATCATTCCAAATAAGAAATCTACAAAGTAGATGTTGTAATGATTTATCTATTGGTGGGAGAATGACTCATAGATTACACAATGTCCTTTTAAATACGTTTCCCTCTCTACCTTACCAACTGGATTTTATAAAACTTGGAGTAGAATTATTAAATAGGGTTAAGTGCTATGTTTCTTTGCATTGTGGGAACTTTAACGTTAAATGTATAGCTAGAATTTTTTTTTCCTATTAAACATTTCTAAACATAGTTATGTGTTTCCTAGGCATGAGATGAAAGTAAAAGGTCTTAATGTAGTTCATGGAGCCTTAGTCCACGTAAAACACCTTTCTTGCTTATCTTGATCTTCCCTCCTCCACTCTAGCTCTGCAATCGACTCATTGTCTTCTTTTGTTACCCCAACATGACATTTTCCTTCTAAACTCAGGGTGTATATGTGCCAGCCCCTCTGCCTGGACCTCTCTATGCACCCCCACAAACCTCACCCAAGTAACTCCTCTTCCTTAAGATCACTATTCAAGTGTCACCTTGCTTTAGACCAAATGTTCATGTCCCAGCTGAAGTCATTTATCAAACCCTAACACCCAACGTGATAGTATTAGGAGGTAAGGTCTTTGAGAGGTGATAGGTCAGAAGGCTGGATCCTGAAGGTGGTTAGTGCTTAATAAGAGACAAGAGATTCCTTTCCCTTCCTGCCATGTGAGGACACCCTAAGAAGACTGGGAAGATAGAAAGTTCTTAGGAAGCACTGAATGTGCTGGCAATTTGATCTTGGGTCTTCCTCCCTCCAGAACTATAAGAAACAAATGTCTGTTGTTCATCATCCTCTAGGTTTATGGTGCTCTTTAAAGCAGTTGAGAAGACTAGTATTTCCATGCAGGTCTTCTTTGGCCTGCCTTTTTCACTCCACACCACCCTACCCTGTACTGCACTGACAGCTTGCTAATTTCAGCTGTGATTGTTCCTGTTTACTTGCATAATTGGTTAATATCAAGCTTATATCTGATTCTAGATTCTCAGAACTTAGAAAATTCCTATTCACAGAGATAATCAAATGTTTTTTGAGAGAAAGACTAAGTTTAGATCATTTCACAATATAAGAAACAGAATCAATTCTTGACATCTAAAATTTTGGGATCTCTGAAATTGTGGACAAATACAAATTTGACAATTATCCAATAATAATTCAGCTACTAGGGCTTTATTATTGCTTTTATTGTATAAAAAGATAAATATCTGACATGAATAATATTTCTTTGAATTTTCAAGATTCATATCTTTTAAAGAATTTCAAAAGGTAGTAACACTTCCAGTTTTTCATAGTAACACTTGGAATTCTCATAAATTTTTGGCTCTGTACTTAATTTTGCATCTTTACAAATGTCCATTTATCTATCAAGAACAGATAAATGCTTATACTTCAGAAACCAAGCTCCCTGTTTTTAGAACCCAAATGAAAAGAAAAAAGGAAAGAAAGCTATTGCTGGAAAGTTCAGATGTAGTTGCAATATCTATAAGTTGAAGCCAAAATTCTTACATCTGACTCCTTGAAGTCTGAGTTAATGGCTCCCCCTTAAAATGATGACGTGTAGCACTTATTTTTTGTTGCTGTTGTTAAGCAGCCTATGGACACCTATAGTGGATACTTGCCATAGAGTTATGAAGAGACAGATAAAGAAGGCCTGGTCTTTTTTTGTTAGCTCTGCAGTACATGATAACATGCCAGCCAGACCCAGCAGATGGGAGAAGACCCTGAGCCACCACCCTGGGCCCATGGACCGAAAGTGAGAAAGCTCAGTGCAGCGTGTGTCTGCTGTTGGCATGGAGGCTTTATTCATTCTGTTCTTCACTTAGTTGAGGATAAGAGTTAAGAAAATCCGCACCCTTGCATGGAGCTACAAGTGGATTCCCTCCCCAGCTCTAAGTCTGCATCTCCTCACTTCCCCAGCGTGCTGACCCAGGCCCCATTCACGTCACTGCCTGTTTTGCCTCCTCGTCATGACCACTGGATACCTTTGCTATAGTGCTACCCTCTCATCCATCATCCCTAAGTCAAATATTAACCTTAGCCTTCAAGAGATGCTTTGCTCCAAGGTAAACCCCTGAGGGAAGTGCTTTTTAGGAAATCTGTGTGCTCAGTTGTCAGCATAAACCTTGACCTGGGTCACGAGCTGCTCTGGGCAAAAGGCAGGCAGGACCTGAGTCCTGACTATTTCAGTCCTCCCATAAAAGGGATAATAAAGTGAATGTTTGGTGAGAAAAATGCTTTTATGGAAACTTGTGTAATTCAAACTTTTGGTGGTGGTTTAACATCAGATTTTACAACAAGGTAGTTAAAAGTTGCCTGAATTTTTTTAAAGATCTCAGGAATTTAAGGCAGAAAGTATATCCTTTGTAGTTTTGTCAGTGAGGAGAACAAGATTCGAAGATCTGATACTTGAGGTTCAGGTTGCCTTTGCAGCGCTTCTGGGTTTTTCTTTCTCTGGACAATTTTCTGCTCTAATCAGTTGTGTCTTAAACAAAGATGAGGAAAGCAACTCATGATTGGGAGATGCTGTTTGTCCTGAGGCCTCCAAATCCTGGCAGTTGTCAATTATAGTATTAAACTTGAAACAAAACCTGAGCTATTGTTTGTGAACAAGTTTTCTGTTTACAGAACAAATCTCATCCTTTAGGCTCAAATTCAAACCTGAGCTATTGTTTGTGAACAAGTTTTCTGTTTACAGAACAAATCTCATCCTTTAGGCTCAAATTCAGTCCTCGTCGTTCAGTGTCAGAAACCACTGGTCTTGCGAATGACCAGTCCTTTATGAAGGAGTAGTTCAGCAGCTTCCTCATGAAGAGCTACTCCATCAGAACATTCTGGACTAGAGGAAAGAGAGACTTGAGAGATGTTTACTGCACCACCTTCAGAAGGGGTGGGAATAAAGAATGTCAGATCAAAGTTTCCATGAGAAAAATGGGTGTGTGATGAGTTATCATCACCCAGAAAATCAATTCTGAATGAAAGAAAAAAAAATAAATGGAACAATAGTACTTGAAATAGAAGGTTTTTTTGTTTGTTTGTTTGTTTTGTTTTCTGCTATAGTGTTCTGCAACTGATATTTTTTACTGAACTGTATTTCTGTGTTATCTCTTGCTTGGTCAATTGTTACAACACTAGGATTATTATTTGCAATTCCATGGACTATATAATTCCAGTTTAGAACACACACACACACACACACAAAAAAACACACAACATCATTTTCAGAGGTAATACCAATGCCCACTTTTAGAAATGCAAAGTATTTATGCTTTAAGCTAATTTTCTTGAAGGATAGATCCTTTCACCTAGGTGAGGCAGCATCAGAGATATGCTTGGTTTAGGATGGAAGAAAAGCAGGAGCTTAGGGCTAAAGAAAAGTTGTGAAAAATGGAAATTAAATGAGGACCTCCCTCTACACCTCCACCTCCCTGCCAACCATGTAAACAGCACATACATCCTAATCAGTCAAACACATAAACTTGTCATCATTTGTGTGTTTAAGATAGAAATCTCTGGATGAAGACAAAACTAAGAGTACCATTCTATTATGCTTTTTTACTTCACAACATGTGTTCTTTTGCATTTGTAGCAGCTATGTGGCTAAATCATAAAATTGTAATTGCTGGATCAAAGCATTTGTAAATTTGTAAGCTTTGACTGCATTTCCAAAATAGCTGTAGAGTGAGTTGTTCTGTTTGTACCAAATACGAGTGATGTACTTGCTTCAACCCCCCCCATACACACACTTTATGAGACATATATATGTAATCTCTTCAAAGTGATTTCCAGTTAAGCACATTCATTCATAGCTTCTATAACATCCCAATCTCTCTTCTGCATGTATATATTTATTTTGATTTTCATGTCTTTGATAAGTAGTGAGAAAAACATTTATATTTTTCATAATTTGGACATCATAAATGGTCATTTTTTTAGACCAGAGAGTACATATTTTCTTATCTTTTAAATAGTATCCTTTTAAAAGAAAATTAGTACTTTATATAGCACAATTTGTGAAGTGCTTTTAACCAGAGAGAGGAGTATTTGTTTTAGTTAAAAGTTTAGAGGGTGGCCCTCCCTGGGTTAAAGCACTGCACTAAGAAGCTGAAACCACTTCTGCATGAGTTCGATTCCCACCTGCCCCGGAGGTGACCACATGGCATGGCAGACCTCTCCTGACCCGCCCACTGCTCCCCTCAGCAGTGTACTTCGTCGATCTGCCTGTTCTGCTCCCCACTCTGTCTCTGGTGAAGTCTTTCACCACACCTGAGTCTCTGGCCTGTACCCCAGTTCTGTATGCACAAATAAATCTTTAAAAAAAAAAAAAAAGCTTAGAGTGGAAAGAGTGTTGAGGAGCTGAGCATATGGCAGCAGTAGGATCACAGTCTTTGAATGTCTCTGAACATCTACACAAAAACAACTCAGCAGCCAAAGCAAAATCCCACGGATAACAGTTCATAAGACCAAGTGGCAAGGATTTCCCACAGGGTCCCAAATACGAGGACCTGAGTACAAAACACAAGTAAACGCAAGATCTGTCTAGAATGATGTCTGTGCCTAAAGTGAGGGGAAGCAACAGACTCAGGTCTGAGGGACCGGGGCTCAGGAGAACCTCAAAAGCTAACTGTCATTGTACATGTCTCAGGTTTGAAATGTGTGGCTTGAACCACAGACTTTGCCATTTTCCAGTTCCAAAGCCAGAAACTATGACCAATGTGTGAGCAGAACTGATTTCTCCTGAGAGCCCTCTAGCTGCACACTCTCTTCCCTCTGTGTGTCTCTGATCCCAGTGTCCTCTTCTCATAAAACACCATCAGATTTCATTAGGGTACACCCTAGTGACCCCATTTTATTTTAATTACCTTTTAGGGACTCTCTCTCTCCAATCACATTCTGAGGTACTGATGATTAGGACTTCACTGTATTAATTTTGTGGGGACACAATTCAGTTCCTATCAGGATGCAGGAAGCCTAATCTAAGGACGGATGATGAGACTGGGTGAGGTTCTTCCCACTCCAGAAGCAAGTGACTGCAAAGGTCTAAGAGTGTCCAAATTCTGTGCACTCTCTAAACTGACCCACTAGGGCAGCCCTTTGGGACAAGCACCCATATTTAGAAGAATTTAAATTAAAGTTGAACAGAAAAAAAGAGAAGTTTCAATAAAAGTGATAATGTAGAAGAAACAAATTTCAAGCCACCATATTTGTCAATGATTTAATTTATATTGTTACACAGAAATAAGAGAGGAGGAAGTAATATGAAATTAGAAAAGTTACTTGGAACCAGGCTTCTTTCAACATGTTAGACTAACTAAGTTCATATAACAATGATCAAGGAGAAAAATTTCAACAACAAATTCCATTTAAAAATTGATTCAACTTTATTCATCTATAACTTAATAAAATTCATACCACCTAAGCACACAGGTCATTGTATACATTTGACAAATGTATTCAGCCAGGTAACCACGACTTCATCAAGAAATAGAATATTTCCATTTCTTCATCCCCCTTTGCACTTAATCTACCACCTATTACCTCACTTCAAGCAACTCTTGATCTTACTTCAAGCAACTCTTCACATGACATCTTCCACTATAGATTAACTTTGTCTATTATAGAATTCCGTATAAATGAAACCACATAGTGCAGCTTCTTGGGACCTGCTGTTTTGCTGGTTAATCCTGGTGTTCCTACAAGTAAAATAGATAGGAAGTCTACTAAATTCTTATTTTACCTACATAAGTAGAAACGTTTTAGGTCAAGTGAACAAAAGACTAAGCCAGAACAGAAAAACATGGAGTCATGCCTTTTAATCACTTCCTATGCTTGAGTCAGTTTATAAATCCAGATGTTCTTGAGAGAAGAGACGGCAGAATTCCCTTGAGAAAATACCCCAGTAAATAGCCCATAATGTATACGTGAATCTGCTTTTCCTCAGGGGTCTAAGGCCTTTACTAACGTAAATGCACTGGGGAGAAGGAAATCATTAGACTTTACAAGGACGAAAGGACACTGGCTCTGAATTAACACTAACTCCAGGAGACACAACCTAGCCTGTGACCCAATTGTCAGTAAAAGTTTATGGAGGTCAGATAATCAAAGAAGTTTTAGTTTCAGTCTGCCCCACAGTGGATGCGCTGGATTTCTAAACATACCCTCTGATTGTTTCCCCCAATCCTGCATCCTGACCCTTGTGGTCCCGGTGGTCCCCTGCTTCTGAAACAGGCAGAACCTCTCCTAGTTTCATCAGATGTGCTCAGATCAGCCTTCCTGCTTCCTGAGATAGAATTTTGTATCATATGTTGGATATACCCCGAGTCTGGCAGGCACCCCTCTAGTTCTTTGACCTGTGGAGTGAAGGTTATTATATGGAAAAGAACAGATGGAAGCCACTATATCTGCCTTTATTTAGGAAAATAGCACAGCAACATCTCACTTCTGGAGGGCTTGCCGAGATTAGAGCAACAGCAGGGACATGAAGTACACAGATGTGCTGACTCTCAGCATTCCCACTCAACTCATCCATGTGGCTTGTGCAGAAGACAGACGGATCTTGCAGAATGACAGTGGATTATCATAAGTTTAAACAAGTTGTGATTCCAACTGCAGCTGCAGTACCAGATGTGTGTAGCTATTGGTCTGGCAAATGTTTTTTTTTTCTCTATACATTTTAGTAGAGATTACTAGGAGCAGTTTGTTTCTGGCTGGCAAGGGTAGCAGTAAACCTTCACTGCTATACCTGAGGAGTATATGGCTCTTTAGTCCTTTTTCATCATTTAATTCATGAAGGCACCTTTCCCTTTGATAAGATCTCACATTAGTCTATTACATTAGTCCATTTCATTGTTGATTCCACCTAGTGAGCAAGATGTAATAATAATGCTAGGCTTACTGATAAGAAAAGAGTGTGTGAAAAGGTGGTAAATCTTTCTGATGGAATTTCAGGGGTTTTCTGAGATCTCAGTAAAATTTCTAGGAATCTGGTGGTATGAGAAATGTTGAATTATTATTTTTAAGGTAAAGGTTAATCAGTTGCATCTGTCTCTTCCTGTAGCCAAAAAAATAGAAAAACAGAACAGAATGCCTAGTAGACCTCTTTGGAGGCAATATATTCTTCACTTGGGTGTGTTACAGTAGGTCATGTAAGCCCACTAGTTCAGCCCACTGAACTAGCTTCAAATGTGCCCAGATTAAAAGAAAGCTCTGTAATAAGTCCAGCAGGTATTTGAGCTGCTTTGCTTGTTGACCCATGTGGTCCAGCTGATCCACTGTGTTTGAAGTGTTGATGGCAATAGGAATGCTGTTTGAGGCTTTGACAGTGCTCTAGAGGTGAATCCTAGGGTGAACCCTTAGGATTTTGGAGCAATCACCTTATAGCAGCTTTACTAGACTAACTGATTCACAACTTATCTTCTGTCTGCTTTTTCCTTTTAACTTATCCTTTATTTATATTTAAAATTTGCCTTTTGAGACATTCGAGTTAGGTTTTTCTTTTTCATTTATTCTTCTAATTGGGGAAATTTAATACACTTAATGTAGCTACTGGAATGTGGACTGAAGACTACCATCTTGCTATTTCTCTTCCATTTGCAACTTCTACTTTTTTTTTTTAAAAGATTCATTTATTTGTACATACAGAACTGGGGTACAGGCTGGAGG